>NC_056731.1:821991578-822089078 GCF_019279795.1 Protopterus annectens | reverse complement strand
GGATTTCTGTTATTGGACAACTATCTACTGTCTGCATTGTCAACTAAAGTGTACTGACAATACATAAGTTGATTTTACCTACACTTGACCAATAGTAGGTAATCTATATCTATCTGGATATATATATAAATATATATATATATATATATATATATATATATATATATATATATATATATATATATATATATATATATCTTCATGATATCTTGAAATTAAATGTCCAGTCTTTTACTTCATCTTCTTTTTTTATTTGAATTACATCTTTGCACAGGGTCCTGAACATATCTCATACTCCTCCTCTCTCTCTCTTTCTTTCTCACTCTCTCTCTGGAATTCTAAGATACCTGTATTTTTGCCCCCCCCCCCTTTTTTTTTGATTGGTGGTGTGGCATAATCCGGTTCGATCCTTGGCTGAGGTGCCTTCTGTGCTGAGTCTGCATGTCCTCCCTGTGGTCGCATGGGTTTCCTCCGGGTGCTCTGGTTTCCTCCCACATCCCAAAGACATACTGTAGGTGGATTGGACACACTAAACTGGCCCTAGGTGTGAGTGTGTGCATGTGTGTGCCTTCTGTGGAAGGTTGGGCTGTCAACTCGACACCTTAAAAACTCCACTGCCAATCATGAGCGGAAAGGTGATCCGCTGTGGCGACCCCCAACCGGGAAAAGCCGAAAGAAGAAGAAGAAGAAGAAGAAGGTGTGGCATAATGGTTAAGGTGTTTACCTCACAGACACAAGGTACAGAGGTTGATCCTTATGAAAGGGAAATCAACTTGGCTTAAAATGATCCACAAAGACAGTTAATCTAATGCTTATGTATGATTTGTGCTGATTTTGAATGCAGTCTTGTACATTTCTTGACCATACACAGCAAAGGCTCTTAGGGACTGCTGTAAATACCTGATTAGCAAAGACAATAGAAACAAGTCCATCATCAGTGCAGGCTCTTTAAAGTCATTAGTATGTATACTTTCTGCTACTATGTTTGGTCATCTACACTGTTGAACACATTTGATAAGGAAATCACAAACAAATATACCTTGACTGCTTGGGACACAATTTCTAGTTAAGTTGTGTTCCACATCCATATCAACTCAATTGTGTGAACAAATTCTAATAAATAAGTCATGTACCTTTTGGCCTTCCTGTAATATAATTTGTGAATCCAATGCAGTAGGGCTGATTATTTAACATTATTTGACACTTTTTTGGTAATTTTATTTTGTATATCTTTCTCTTGTCACCCAAGGCTTTTTCTGCATATTTGTTTCCAGTACCTTGTTACTCCCATTGCAGTCTATACTTAACTTTAGGCTTCCTTTTTCTGTGAAACACGCTACATCTGGTCCTTTAAACAGTGTAGTTCTCTACCTTTAAGTTTTGACTTATTTCACTAATCCTGTATGTGGGCATCAGTGATTTTCCTGTCTTTTGCACATCATTGCAGTTATTGTCCACTCCCAAAGTTGTATGTCACAAGCATGCATTCTTCTCTCAAGGAGACAGCTGCCCTTCTCCATACGAACTGAAAATGGCTTGATGGGTGGTGATCAGCTTACTCATCATTATCGCTGTCTCCATGCTGTACTGCGCTTCCTGATTTTGGTTTCTAGGATCATCTTTGTATCTCATCCATTCCGTACTGCATATCACACACACATTCTTTTCTGGGACAGCTCAGAAGTGTAAATAGCTATCTACATCTGTTTATACCATCAACGTGTCCTTCATTATTTTGGACAAAGTCGCCGTCCGCCAGTCCTTTCTGCTATACTCTTTCTATTCAGCCATTCACTATATGCCAGTAACAAAGTATCAAAGGAATGCTATTACCTGCCCCCACTTAAATGTGACAATGTGACATGGCTTTGTCTAAGCTCTTTACTCTAATTCTCCTGCATCATTTAAGTTAGAAATGAATCATCATGTATGCACAAGAAACTGACATAATTCCTTCAGCTCATCTCCTACTCCTATCGGTTGATTCATCCCACAAGATGTCTCCAATGTCCTGAATTCGTTCTTTTATTCACTATTAAGTGAACACAAAGACGGGATCCCTGATTGACAGCAGTTGTTAACAGTAAATCAGACATGGCAAGGTTCTTGATGCTAATGGCTTAGCATGCTCTAGATAACTTTCTTCATCATAAGGCCTTTTCCTTCTGATACTGGGTGAATATAAGCCTTGCATTGTAACACATGCATGAACAGTTAATGTGATACTCCTCTATCAGTTCAATGCTTTGTGTTGTGACAAATATTACCTGTGTTGTTACTTCATTGTGAACTGGTCACCTGAATTAAGCTCCTGCTTAGTCAATGATTTTTTTCTGTCCTTTCTGCACCTCTTTACAAGTTGGATACCCTCTGTAATACCCCTTTGGCAAATAGTGTTAAATGCCCTCCACACATATTGAACCTGCTTTTTCTCCTCTCCATCTCTGCTCTCACTGATATGAACTTCATTTTTTGACATCCTCACACACCAACTTCTCATGCATCCCTTCAGTCCATCCTACTCTATACCATTTTAGTAAAGGAATCAGTAATGTTTTACATTTGTGAATTTTTTTTCTGTATGCCTTATTGCTTTGGGTCGCCTACATAATCCAACTGTTCTGCAAAGAACCTTTGACATTTCTTTAGCCAAATCTCTTTATTAACAGCCTGAATCTATCACCCTGCATTTTCACTTAACTCATCTGTATCACATATACTAAAGTTATTATGTTAATGAATGTTTTGCTTAGTCTCCTGTGCTTTCTGCGGTATTGCTACATACTTTGCCTTGTTCTGTGTATACATTATTGAGGTTGCCTGTCCTTTATCAACATGTAAAATGACTATGTAGTTAAGTGAGCTTAATCTTGCAAACCCTCCGGAGTTCAATTCTTATAAGGAACCTCAGTGAGACTGATGAAAGAATTCATAAAGTTTACCAACCTAACATTTTAACTAACCAACTAGCTATTTAACCAAGTATCGTGCTAACTATGCTGCACAATGGGGCACTTTCAATGTTTATAATTAAGAGGCTATTTTGTTTGGTATGACATTTCTGAATAGAAACCTTATCTGGAGCATGTGATATCCCTTCCTAGCAACAAAGTCACCAGTGGGTAGCTTTGGAGCATTTCTTTAGTCCCTGCCCCCAAAACACGGCTGCATTTTCCAAGTTTTTCCTTCTGTCTTGAAGGCAGCAGACCTCCCAGCTTCAAGAAACCTTTGACACTGAGCACGCAATCGGAATGTTTATTTTCTCTACATTTTTCTTTTTATAAACTTCTGTCTCACATGCCCTTCTTTCTAGTCCTCAGATTTTAAAGAGTTTCATATGGCTGGTGGAAGAGAAGAGCCTTCCAAACGTCAACAGTTCTTTGACAGAAATGGCTTATCCCTTCATTACTCTGAGACAAGCAGACCACTGAGCTGATTTAATCCTCACTGAAGTATACATTTATAAAATGTCATTTCTGATGTGCGAGTATACTTTTTTTGATTTTCAGGGGGTTGCAAGTTCTAGAATTTCTTTGCTTTACTGAGCAATGCATGAGTTTAACATTAACCTGAAGTCTACTATGAGGTTCTTATTTGTCAGTTTATAGACTGCATTTACTTCCTTGTAGTATATATTTCAAAATATATTAATAAATAAATACTGCATCAGGTTTCCCTAAAGCTTGACAATTTTTACTATTAAATGCTCTAATAGTTTGTTTAGTATCTTATCCCTTTTAAGAGAAGGAAACTAAAAGTTATTCAAGATTTGTTATCACTCTAAATACCACCTTCAGACAGAATACATAATTTAAAGGTACTTATTTCCCTGTTGCTGACTCTGGAGTATATTTCTGAGATTCTGCCAGCAATAATGGAGTAATGACTGATAAATCATGCTGGAAATAATATATATATATATTTTTTTATTTCATTAAAGAATATTTTTTTATTTCATTAAAGAAATTCAGCATTAAATTTTATGAAAATACTACTACTCACTAGAAAATAAAATAAAGGGCTGTACTCATTTTAGTGCAGATACAGTTATGAGAAGAAACAGGTTTCAACCCTTGTAGGGGTTGTGACCTGATTGCAGCCTAACAACTTGACCTCACTGTGTCTGTTACCTCACACTTGTGGACTGCGTCAAAATATCACTACAGTGAAATGGCCACAGGTCCAGCGTTGTATTTAGAAAAACAAATGATTTGGGGCTGTTTATTATGTTAGACAAGATGTCATACTGCATTTTCATACTGACGTGCATTTTATATTAAAATTTACATGTAATATTGAGGTTCATTTGGAGAAGGAATACCATACTTTTACTGCCTAGATATGTACTTCTCATGGTTTAAAAAGTCAAAATTGTTTTAAACCACTTTCCTTACTTTTATGACACTGTCAGTTACAGAATATTACGTTTATGAATTTTTTCAAAATGTAATTATGGTCACTTACTTTCTGGATGAATAAATTACACAAACTTGTCTACATGTATGACGGTCAGCCAATGGCTACTCAAAGAGCATTTTATATGTTGCAATATATCATTTTTTTGTCTTTTCACAGAATGCAGCTAAGGGGTGAACTCATGCCAAAAATACAGTAGCTCTATGCTTTGACTTCCTCTTTTTATTTTCCTTCAGCATATGTATAAATAACCCTACATACAGGGTATATCTAAATACTTGCAATAAGTGATAAACGCATGTTTAGAGTTTGAGTACCTTTACAATGGTGACATGCCTTTTCCAGTAATTTACAACAATGATGAATTACAGCATATCATTGTATACCAGTATGAAGCACTTAGTCAAAGTAACAAAACTGTAACTTTTAAAGCAACACCTTATTTTAAAAAATAGTATAAAAGCAAAGAGGCAAAGAGTGCGACTGGCATAGCAATATAGGTGGGTACCTGGTTTCTTCTGGGCAGTTGATGAGAGTACAGTTAAATGTACAAAGTAAGTACCTTTCTATGAGGTGCATGCTTAATGTAGTTGCAATAGCTATAACAATCTTCCCTTCTCAGTAGCATTTTAGAGTATGGCATTCAGATACCCATTACTTCATTTCCATTGTTAAACAGCACAGAATATTGTACCTAAAGAACATTTACCATGTTCTGCTCAAACAAACAGAGAAATAAATCCCCTGTCAACGTTAAAAATAGTTTGGCATTCTCAGACATTGGGAATAATGTAAAACAAAAGGCTTAGATATTAAGCCACAGAAAGAATGCAATATCTGCAGTGTGGCAATGCCCATTGATACTGATGTTTTAAAAAGTGAAGCCGGATATGAACAATGTTAATGCAACATTCTCCAAGATTCTCTAAACAGACTGGGAAAGGATGGAATTTGGAGCTTAATTTGTTTTTTTTTCAGTAATGTTTAGTTAAACAGTGTTGTAGATATTTTAATAAGTTTAGGTAGAGGAAACTGTTGTGGTATTATTAGGTAATCCTAAAGAAGGAATGAGAAATATGTTCTTATAAGATTTCAGTTTTCTTTGCCATGTTAATACTTCACAGTCTGAATGATAATTCACTTATCATCTTGGCTTTGCTCAAATCTCAACTCAGATTAAGTGTTCTGCAAACTATGACTTAGCAGGCAAACTGAAAGACCAATACAAAGATATGGAAATGTACATAGAAATCTGCCCGCAAGGAAAATCAAACTATATGAAATATTTCTACATTATTATTTATTAAGACAAATAAATATGTTTCACCTGGGAAATGTCTTTAATTCCCTAAATTAGGAACATGCTGCCATAAATTAGTGCTAAATTATTGACCCTCTTACTGTGTTACTGCATTCATTTAAATTGTCTACACATTTATATCTCCAGGGTACTGCAACTGAAACAAACCTATAAAGCTCTTGCACCTTCTGACCTCTGCTGCCTCCCCAGAAGCAAAAGAAAGCTTCCTTGGGATTAATTATATTGTACAGGTCCAATAGATTGCTTCATGTGACTCTGTGAGTTTCTAAATGTATAACTTAACAGTGCAATATTACACTAGATGCAAAATTAGGTTACTGCATATGAACTAACATTAAATATAGATTTACATTCAAAAATAAATCATGAACATGTCATAGCTTACACTATTAAAGGTAGACAAAACATAACTAAATGCATACCCATAGTATTTAGGCAAACAATAACTACTCAAACCTTTAAACATGCATTTATATACACTTCTCAGTTTTTAATGAATGGTTATATTTATTGCATATAAGTACCTTATGCTTTAAAACTATTTATTTATTGTATACATATACTTTTAAACAGTTTTAAGAATATATATGTGTGTGTGTGTGTGTGTGTGTGTGTGTGTGTGTGTGTGTGTGTGTGTGTGTGTGTGTGTGTGTATATATATATATATATATATATATATATATATATATATATATATATACACACACACACACACGACCAAACAATGAACTCAAACACGTCATGACAAAGATGCAAAAAATGGTCCGCTACAAACTGTAAAAAATTGTAAAGACAAAACAATGTAATTTTGTACATTAATAGGCAATATGTGAAAATGTCAAATGCCACCAGAAAAATACATATATAAGATTTGTGTTTATGTGTAGGTGTGTGTGTGTGTGTGTGTGTGTGTGTGTGTGTTTGTTTACATGTGTGTGTGTTTATGTGTGTGTGTGTGTGTGTGTGTGTGTGTGTGTGTGTGTGTGTGTATATATATATATATATATATATATATAGAGAGAGAGAGAGAGAGAGATCTTGCTTATTAATTTCACGAAGACCTCAATGAAAAAATGAAAACATAAGTCATTCATACAATACAGCATTAAGACTGCTGTTTTTATTGGGTGACTGGCATGTCTATATAAATGTATTTACTAACACGTCCATCTTTCTTCTAATCTATCCTTAAACACACATACATAGAGATTAATATTTTATTTAATGTGTGTCTCTATTTTAAGAAAAGTCATTTCAGAAGAGCAGAACAATGAAAATTTTGCAAATGCCTTTAAAATACTGAAAACAGCTTGTCGATGTTCTACAGTTTTATTTATGTGTACAAGCACTACCAATCACATTTTAGAAATGCACCTGACCTCTGGTCACAGATGTCATAGCAAATGGAAATTAAGGGACAATTTTTGTATTATCCTGTAAAATTAATTTATGGAAAATAAAGAGGCTGATATAAATAAAAACAAACCTGTGAATATTATGGCCATTTTTTAGTGATCTGGTAAGCTCACAGGATCTATCTATCTAGACATACGTGTGTGTGTGTGTGTGTGTGTGTGTGTGTGTGTGTGTGTCTAATACATATGTAATATGTTTATGTGTAATATATGCATGTATGTATGCATGTAACACATGTGCGCACGCATACACACACATACACACACACATGCACACAGGCAAACAACACATATAGCTAGCTAGCTAGCCAGATAGGTAGGTAGACGGCAAGAGTGTACTTGTTAGAATAAAAGAGACTAAATTGATACATTATGAGTGATATTTTATACAGTTTAATGAACCTACCATTGCTGGAAATAGTATATTTAGTCTCACCATAGGTGTACAATTTGTCTCATTTTAATTCTTTGTTCAGCAGTCAGCCAACGCAGCACAGTTACCGATGCATGGTCTGCAGTGAGTGGCCTGATTCAGGCTAGCCAATATTCTCAACCTCTTAGCCCTAGAATCAGAGAGAGACCCAAAAATTATCTAAGACAAAGATTGCAAATTAGGGACAGTTTTAAACTATTATTACTATTGATTTTAAATCCTGGTAGAACAACAGGACTTTTATAGACTGAAATGTGAAGACTGCTATTTAATGAGTGCCTTTATTTGTTGACTGCAACCCACCACAGTTTTCTCAAAATCAAAGAACTTGGACCAAAATTATAAGATGTAACTAGGGAATTAGGGACAGTCCTGTAAACAAGGGACAGTTGAGAAGTATGTCTGCATTGACAGGTATGTCTGCATCTAACCAGTGCAAAGGTCATATGCATCAAGTGTCGTAGTCATCACTGTTAAGAAACAGCTGCAGGCAATTCACAAATTTGGTTGTGTAAATCTAAACAAGTCAGCAGACCAATTTCTAGAAAAGTCAACAAATAAGTTCCTCTACAATGCATTGCGTAAAATTGTGCAAACGGAATGCTGTTTATAAAAATGCCACTATATTCCATTTGTGAAACCGACTCTGGAAACTGGAGTGGGAATTCATTAGTTAAGAGCTAGTACGATCAAGCTATCTTCAAAAAAAAAAACATTTATTCTATACTCATCTGTCCCATTTAACACACCCCATATCTGTGTGTATGTCTTTGTTTCTTCATAGTCATATAAACTGCACCCATTCATACACTTGCTGACAGCATACTTGTTTTATGACATATAATTAGTTAATCTAAATAACTGTGAGAGGCAACAGAAGGATAGGCTGACAAATATATGCAAATGACAAAGTCACGCTCACAGTACATGGGAACTGTTTTATTAATAATAGAGAGAATATGAGACCTTTTCATTAAAAGGGCAGCTATGTTCCAAACTGAGTGTTAATATATCAGGCCAGCTGCTAACAGTAAATTATTTTTTTAAACTGCTATGCATTTGATAACTGGTCCATTGCAGGACATTAAAATTGACAAACACCAACAATTATAGCGTTTCTATTGCATTCAGCGTTTAAAGTATGTGAGAGAAAACTCAGTTATGTTACAATGACTCCTTATAAACTGACGTTTGAATTGCTGTTTTTCTGTTTCTAGCGTAGACTTTTATAAATGTGGCAGTGCTGGAGCGCAGTTCATTTAGGAGTGATATATAAAACGTTCCAGTTTTTCTTTCCACGTTTTCTGTCAGTCTTGAGTATACTGTATATCACTGTTGTGCAACAGCTGTGGCATTTTAATGGATTTTTGTTGCACATTGTTCACAGCGTTACACTGCTACATGTAACAGTACAGGTAGTAACTGCTCGGATAGCTCATGGAGCTCTTCGCAGTGCATGGAGACCGCGATTATACTCCAGATTTGGGGGGAAAGCCCCAATTCGAACTAGTAACTTGTAGACTGGCAGTACAGCTCGGGCAGTGCTGGTCACCACAGGACAGAAGTGAGAATCTAAAATCGCTTTAAAAGCTGTTAGATGTTTTTGCAGTCAGCCGCACAAAAGTGTGACAAGAAAGAAGTTTTATGGCATTAGTGCAATGTTAAGCTCCCCGCCACAGTATGCCTCAGCTGTCCCTGATTTTACAGAACATCCCTCTTTTTGACTGATATTTTGTCCTGACTCTCCCTTTTTATTATTTTTGTAAAACTCATTTAGTAATAGGTACCAGCCCTACTGCCTTTCCATATCATTCGGCAGTCACCATCACCTAGTCAGTGTTGCCAGTCGTTAATGTAAAGCAAGACCTGACACCCAAGCGAATTACGGTAATACTTAAACCAAGGTTGTAGCTAGGCATACTCTTTGTAGCCTACTGAGCATCACATCAACATGGCTTTTTTTCAGGTCATTATACTGCCTTAGTGAAATACAACAGGTGCCATATTGCTAATCTAAAAACAAGATTTTAAAAGTTTTGAAGGAACAGCTGAAAATGTTACTTGCATTTATTAAGTGCCTGGGGGCAGTATTCTGAGGTGTCCTTTTTTAAGTGGCAGGTGTGTGTGTGTGTGTGGGGGGGGGGCACTACGATCTTGTGAGTACAACATGGAATTTGCTTGCTGCACCCCTGATTTCAACAATGCCTCTGATTTTTTTTCCTTTATACCCCCATTATATTAGCTGTGCCCCAGATTCCTGAACAAAGTAGGTGAGACCTTTGCTGGCTGTCGCTGGCTGTGCTGCTGCGCTGTTTCTCGGCTTTCAAAGCTGTGAAATAATTCGCGCTCCTACATCATCGTCATCATCATCTCTCGCTCTTTCTTTCTCTCCTTTCCCCTGTAACTCGTAATACCTCATAAAAGCTGTAGTCCATGAACTACAACAATTATTGTTGGGTACATAACTTTCAACTTCTAAGCCCAAAACATCTGGGCGAAGATAAAATAATGAGGGCAAAGGCCTCCAGATTTAAATATTGCTCTTATAAAGTTGCTATAATAGCATGATTTGCATTAGCTTGCACTTTCTGAAAGATATGAAGTCTGAAACTCAAATATTTGTCATTATTTAATTACTTCAATCTTCAATGATAAAAGGCCAACAATATGAGTCCAAAAATCTGGAAATTCTGCGAAAATCTAGACAATTGAGAGGTATGATTGGGTATCTCCGATCACAATTCATTTATCTTGTATTCTTGACTAACATGTCAAGCTTCACCTCTGGAGCTTCTCTTTCCTCAGCTGTTGATGAGATTTTCTTGGTATCCATGTCTCAGCCACATGAAGCCACATGATGAGTTGGTTCTCTAGCTTATGACAAAAAGTAGTTGAATAGGAAGGACAACAATGAAATGCAAATAAGGCAAAAAAGCCACATATACGAATACAATATTAAACATAAGTAAACATAAGCGTTCCAACAGTAATTAAATATTGCTGACGGCAAATTGGGCTACCACCCCAAAACACTAATGCGCTATCCAGGGATTCTTATTCTGAAGAAGAAAACATTAGTAGCAGCAGTAGTAGTAGTAGTAGTAGTAGTATTAGCAGTAATAATAATGATAATAATAATAATAAATTATTATTATCGCCGTTATTTTTATTAATAATATTATTATTTCTGTGCGTTATGCCATGCATACTGATGAAATAATTACAGTATATTTCGGAATGTAACATAACTTTATAGTCTTTCTATACCAGATGTTCCATTTCTTTTGTCAGATAAATTCTTCATACAGTACCTCTCACTAAACTATATTTTATTATGCTCACCTTGGGACACTTTGGCCTCTTTCGTCCTACTAAGATGCGCGCTTTCCTTTTGCAAACAGACTTTTAGTTGTGTATGTATGTGTGCATTTATCGTTCAGTTAGATAAATCCAGATTTTAGGTTACATGCTTCTAATTTAGTGTACGAGGTGTGAAAAAGATGCACCTTATTAAAGAATACTCAGACAAGGAAAGTTAATCAAGCCTTATCTCTTTAAAACGTGTTCAAGGCATCCCGCATAAGATTGTACACGCCAGTATTCTGCAATAAATCACTAAAACGAAGTTGTGTATGTATGCATTTGATTTGTTCTAATTATTAGTCTACATTCTTAAGAAGGTAGACCCTCTGGATCACATAGACATTGTTTTTAATCTGAAAGTGGTACAGACGCATGATTACAGGCATTAAATAAGAGGACGGTCATCTCTCCTCTGTGTGCCCAAGTATTAACTGAAAATGCAAACACTACTGTCAACAGCAGATTTTAATAAGTTAAATGCATGCACAAAATCCAAACGCGCAATAAAGGCATAAAGCAGAAAGATGCTACAGTGTTAACTCAAATGTGACTAAACAATGATGACATTTGGAAGAAAAAGCTTATCTGGAAGATTCTTTATGCTTTTATTTCAGGGACTGTTTTAACTCATCTGATAATAAGTTAATTGTTTCAGACCAACAAATTGGAATGCAAATAAAAAGTGTTCTTCGTGTGAGCTTGTCCTGACGGTATTACAGCAACTGACAAAAGCTTGACTCATAAGCCAGACTGGCAAATACTTCTCCATTACTAGTTTAATCCGTTTCAGGGTTGCGGGGAGCTGGTGCCTGTCCGGTCACTTACGGAGCACCAAAGATCTCAATGGGTCACCTCGACAATCACGGGCAAAGTCAAATGTGACCAGGGACAGAGGCCATAACTCGGGGACACATTTGAAATACTGCTACCACTGGGTTGGAATATTGTTAGAATAGCAATATTTGTAGTGGCTTGTATTTTTTAAAGTAAATTTTAAACCGCCGTGTCTGATTATATTTGCTTACAGTAATCAACATTGTTTAATCAGAAAATTGCACGGCGCAGAAATTTGAGCCCAATTAGAGACAACTGCAAGGAATGCTGGGCACATCACATACACACATACAACTGGGAGCAGTTTAAATGACGTTTTGACAAAAACAAACTCAGCACTTAAAAGTTCTCTGCATGCTCTAGGCCCATTTGCATCAGACAAAAGTTAACACTCCGCACATTACACACCACAAAGGTTGAACATTGATCTATAGAATTAAAATCAACAACGGAACATAAAGCATAATGAATAATGAAAAACATTTTGAGAATGGGGAAGGACCAATTTGAATAATATTTGAAAAGCAATATGTACGTAAGTAGAAAGCAACTGTAAGAACCTGACACTAAAAATTCAACCTGTAGTTAACGCATTGTCAATGTGGTTATATATTCTTTGTAATGGTGTTTCCATTTCAGGAAACATTTACTTTTAAGTTAAATAACACAGCGTTTGAAAACATTTAACAAAAGAAACATTGAGAGACGGATAATGTGGAAAAATCAAAATTAATGCGGCATTGCGAACTACAGTAAGCAAAGCAGGGAAAGCAAACACGGGATGACATCCAGTTTAAACTCACTCACCCAATCTAATAGCCACACACACGCACACGCACAAACGCAGAAGCACACGCATACACGCACGCGCGCACGCTATTAGGGCATTTCTGAGTCTGCCTGGTAACCGTACGGTACGAAAGTCTTGAGCATTCCGCCTATACTAGATCACGCATTAACATTTATTTGAGATAATTGTTTTTTTGCGTAGAGGGGCCTCATCTAGCCCCTGATTATACCTTTCAACTCTCCAGAATTTAACAGCATGGCCCTGATTTTTCCCTATGTTTTTGCCCTATCGCTCGCAAAGTGTTTAACTTTTTGCGTGAATTACTGAAGATTGCAGCGAGTTAATAATGCCAGGCATTAGATGTCATGACTTATTATTCAGACAATGCATGCTGATGCAACTTCGGTTGTTTTATAAACCTCTTTAATAAAATGCTTCTGATGTTGGGCCTTTCTTGGTCCTCCCATTACTCTTTGTCCAGAATTCTTGTGCAATGAAGTTAGGAGGTATGCCCCGACATATGTTTCACCTTCTTATCACCAGTGTCCGAGACAAAGATAAAAAATAATTAGGTGAAAAGGCAGTGACTCATTTGAGGTAATGGTGCCACTGACTTGGTCAATATACATAGAAAAGGATATAAATGAATTTTCTAAAATAAAATTCGAACTGTAGTGGTTGTGTTTGTTGACTACTATTCCCCACCTTTTCTCGAAAAATTACACATTTTAAGAAGGACAGAAAGGTTTTAAGCTAAAATTAGCAACAGCTGCACACCTCTCAACCTCTTAGCTCAAGAAATCTGGAGAAAGCCTAAAATAGTGGGGTGGGGGTGGGGGGCAAAAAAAGGAGATATTTTAAATATTCCTCTTACAAACAGAAAGTTTATAGGGTAACAAGATCTGTGATTACAAAACATAAATTTTACGAGTAACAAACCAAAAATATGAGGCAAGAATGAGGACATTCTGCGAAAATCTGGACAGTCGAGAGGTATGGATGCTTAACCATCTTTAAGGTTGCTATTACTAAGACAAGACGCAAATGAATACTTGGATATTGCATTACAAATCAAAAATATAAATTCAGAGGAAGGGACACTTTTTAGAAATGCAATGCATCATATTTCACCTGCTAGCACAGCCGTAATTTGGCAGACCCCACAGGCTAAAGATGTAAGCAGAAATTAACTTATGATGCTAATGTGCGTATTTTCTTTACTCTTTGTCAGTCTTCGCTGTTTTATCTACGTCATTGTGATTTGGGTCGCATGACGTCACATAAACCCCGTTTGGCTGACTCAGGTCCTCCCGGGATCACCGGCAATGATGTTAAAGTTTTAAATGTGTAAATGAATGGTACCCGTGGGCGAGAGAAAGCGATAGAGAGATTGTGTGACGGAAGCAGGGGAGAAAAAATCTTTTGCCTTTATATCCATCCATCCACAGCCCTTTTTCCCATTTTTGCACATGGGGTCAGGGTGTCACTTCGACAGTGATAATCACAGAGTCAAGGTTTACTTTACACCGCCGGGTGGCTAGCCTTGCCGCGGTAGGGTTGCCACCTTTTCAAATGGCCAAAGAGGAACATTTTTGGTACAAACATCAGATTTTAAAGTTCGAAACATACCCACGGCCAGTACAAATGACAGAACTTCACTTTTTGCCTAAATAAAAGCTTATTCTTGTACCATTTTAGTTGCTTATTGTGTTTCTTGTAGCATTTAAGTGTTTCAGATACAGATTAACTGTTTTATGCAACTATTACATAATTTTGTCCTAAAATCTAAGGACATTTGCCATTTATACAACTTTTTTTGCAGGACACAACTGCCCAAAGAGTGACTGTCCCTCGCAAAGTGGGACAGGTGGTCGCGGTACTTCTTCACTCCTTCACATTCGCACACCTATAGTCAATTTAGATTGTCCAATGCACCTACTACAGGTCTTTGGAATGTGTGAGAAACCCCACATGAACACGGGGAGGACATGCGGAGTCGGCACAGAAAGCACCGCAGCCGAGAATCGAACAGGAGAACCTCTTGCTCTGAGGCGACTTCCGCTTTGCCACAAAAGTGAAAAGAACCCAAAAAATGAGTTAGTGAACGTATAGCTGGAAAAAATATTTGGCATTTTAAATGTAACTATTAAATCTGCGACTTTATAGCAGTTTATGATCTCAAAACGTGTGCTGTGTTATACTATTTCGTTTAAATTCTTTCGCAGGTCTAACAGGCGTGTTTTATCAATAAATTATTCCGCCCCAGGTTTTTTGTTAGACATTTTTCACATTTGTTCTTGTATTTTTAGTATTCACTTAAACCACTGTATACAATTTATGGGCTGCTGATAAAAAACTAATATACCTAACTGTTACTCCGGATCATTAAAACTCGTGTCAATTGGTTGAATGCATTTTAAAGGTTTTGTCGCTTAATTTCATATTTATAAATCTGTTTGGAAATAAAAATGAGTTCATAGCTTGAGTTTCCACTTTTTTTAGATTTTCAGAGTGGAACGTTTGTTACTGAATTGCCAAATTTTGCAGCACAAGCTGTAATAGGGTTACCACCCGTCCCACTTTGCGAGGGACAGTCCCTCTTTGGGCAGTTGTGTCCTGACCAAAAATATTAAACATGGCAAATGTCCTGAGATTGTAGGACATAATTATGCCCCATATTTTATGTAATAGTTGCATACAATAGTTATTTCTGTATCTAAAATACCTAAATGTTACAAGAAACAGAATAAATAACTAAACTGCTACAAGAATAAGCTTTTATTTAGGCAAAAAAGTAAAATTCTATCCTTTGTACTGACCGTTGGTATGTGTCAGCCTGTAAAATCTGATGTGTGTCCCGAAAATGTCCCACTTTGGCCATTTGAAAAGGTGGCAACCCTAAGCTATAATAATCTCAACAACAGCAACAACAAATGGCTTAACACCTCCATTTCATTTATCAAATAAAGAGTCACTGGTGTAAAATTGTAGTTGTTTCTTTTGTTTCATGTTTTTTCAAGGTGTTTTATCTGGACTTTTTTTTTCTTCGAGGACATAATAGAGGTTGACAGTAAACACTCCCTAACAAAATATGGATAATCATTAATTAATTCCCGGGCTGGTCAAGTCTCTAAAAAAACAAAACTTTTTAGAAACCTCTTACCTAACATACATAGCTAATAATGTCCCTTGAGGTCGTTGGCCTATCTATGAACCTATGAACTCTAAACTGGCCATAGGTTTGAATGTGAGTGAAGTGTATTTTGCTTGAAAGAACAACTGCAGCAGGACTAGTCACCTAAGGGTGTGAACATTGGCTTGAGATGATTTTCAGCATTGAGGCGACACCGCGACGGCATACCTCTCAACTATCCAGATTTTCGCAGAGTGACCATATTTTCATATTTTGGCTTGTATTTTAGGTCTGTTCCATCGAGAATTGAAGTCACTAAATAAGGACAGACAATTGAGTTTCAGATTTCATATCCTTCAGAAAATGCTTGGCAAAGCAAAGCTTATTACTCCAACAACTTTCTAAGTTTATAGGAAACACATTTAAAATGTGTCCCCAGTTTTGGGCCTTTGCCTCCCCCATTACTTTTGCATTTGTCTAGATTTCCTTTGCTAAGATGTTGAGAGATATGCCCCAATCCTCTGTGCAAAAAATGAAGAAAATGGGGGCTGTAGATGGATGAAAGCATATCTCTCATCCTCTTGGTATAAGAAATATAGACATAGCCAAAAATAATGGGGGACAAAGACCCCAAAATAGGGACACACTTTAAATATTGTTCTTATAAACGTAGAAGGTTGCTACAATATAAGGTTTTGTGTTACCATACATTTTCCTGAAGGATATGAAGTCTGAAACTCAAATGCCTGTCATTATTTAGTCAATTCAATTCTCAGGGATTTGTCAGAAAACTATCAATTCTATGAGGAACAGACAAAAAGTATGTGTCAAAAGTCTGGACATTCTGAGAAAATCTGGACATTTGGGTGTATGAATGGAAGGATAACCCCCCCCCCCCAAACACGGGAAGGTACTAAGCCTAGTTCCATGCAGGTGTCTGACAACACACACGCACCATTTCAGTTTAATGTTTGGCTTTCTTTGTTTGGGTAAAAGGCATTAATGTTTTTTAAAGCTACACAAACAGAAGTGTAGGTAGTATACACTCGCAGATACGCTTCGCTCTTATTTTTAACTTTATTTGAGTGATCCGTAAATATGTTGCACTGCACTGATCCTGCTCCTATATCGAATGTGAGTTTAGATGGGACCCCAGTTGAAGTGAAAAATAAATAATCACTGAAAGCTACATTTTGTTATAGTTATACTTGTTTATCAATACGGCAGTTAATAGTTTCCTTTTTCAAACTTTTTTTTTCAAAAGCACTACTTATGACAAAGAAACATTGAAATGAGACGTGGTTTACTATAATCTGAAAAAAAAACGTTTACGTTATTTAGAATATGTTAAAATGGTTAGCCTGACATTGCAAAAAGATAATTTCAAGAGTTTTTTTTTCCGAATATGGAAGGCATCGATTTATAAGTCTATTTTTTTAAATTATTAAAATCTTACAAGCTCAGATAGCTTGTTCCTAATAGATTAGAGTCTGCTCCAAAGTAATTTGATTCTGAAACTATATGGGTTCGACAACATTTTGAACTAGTACCTACCTGTCTGCCCGTGTAAGTCCCTGGCTTATCAGTGGCATAGACTAAACAAATAAATAACCCAATGACCGTGGCCCGACAGTGACCTGATGGGGTATAGTTGCTCTTCTGTGTGGTTTGCTTGAAATGCAGTGCTTCTATTTCCTTCCCAGATGTTATTACTGTTTTGGCTGAGTTGTTTATGTTTTACTTTAATTTATTTTTGTTAACTGAGAGCTCTTTTCTCGACGGACCATTTTCTGGGGCCAAGCAGAAGATACTTTCTAAGCCCTGCAAAGTATGTTGTGATCACTCTACGACGGCACTATTTGATCAGTGTGTTTTATTTCGTAATTTGTACATTCTTAACTGCATTTACAAGATAAAGAAGCCAAATCAGCAAAGCTTGTTTGAAAAAAAAAATCCAAAATCCCTAAGGCTTTGTTTGTACTACTTCAGAAAAAAAGAGCCGGCACAAGCATGTAACACCCAAGGTAAATATTCTTTATTGTGCCATCAAAATGTTTCAGACCGGTTTCGGCACACAGCCTTCATCAGTGATCTGTGTGGCTGTGTGCCGAAACCGGTCTGAAACATTTTGATGGCACAATAAAGAATATTTACCATGGATACTACATGCTTGTGCTCTTTTTTTCTTAAGATATGACTGTGGTTGGCCGTTTGCACTTGCCGTACTTGCAAGCCCTATCTTTATTCACATTTAGTTGCACTACCACATTGATAGCCATACTGAGAATGGAAGCTTTAACCTGACCACAATTATTTACTAAGGCAGTAAGTGTATAATCAAAACTGTCGGTTCACTTCTTTAATAATTTACATGAGGGTACTGGAAATGCATTTATGTTTTATAAAAAATATGAAAAATTATGAAATAAGATAAATCTGGGAGATTGCAGATACATTTCTAAATATCTTGACTGGGTTTAGCAAAATGAATCTCACTACTGATATTATAGACTGCTGTATCAGAGTGTATTGTGTTATTAGAATTAGTTTTCCTGAAAGGCTTTCTGAAGTCTGTGAGGAAAACAACGTATAAATGTGTGGGTGGGCATAGCTGCTTTAAGCCTTCATGGGAAAGGGACGCTGGACTGTTGTCTCAATGACTTTTAAAGTATTCCAGCAATAACCAGCTGTACGCTGTGGGGTGCAGGATGCAAACCAGACTCAACAAAGTGAGGCTTTCTTCACATAACTCTGAAGGTGATGATGATGATGATGATAAAATACGACCTACAGTAAAAGCATGGAGTACCTCTGAATTGAGACATACCCCAATTACATTCTGAATGACTACATCCAACCTCAAGTTGTAACTCTGAGGACTGATTCTGTTAATATCTCTCACTTGTTACTATTAATTGTTTTCCTGTCATAGCCGCAGACAGTACCATTTGTGTTTGACTGGTCACGTCACAAAACAGGTAGGTACTGCTGCAGATACTGTACTTGTCTTAGTTATTGCCGTCACAGAGAAGATGGGTGGCAATAGTTCACTTTGTTTTGAGTAAAAGAGTGATTATTAAATATGTAGTGTGACAACATATAAAGACATAAAGACAACTAAAACGTGTAAGAAAACTTTGTATATTTTGAAAAGTCAGGATTTGGATATGACTGCAAAACATATAGCCAAGTCTTTTTCCAACGTGTTGCTACGTATCCGACAGTAAACCCAGACAGGGTTTCAGCTGTGTTTTAAAGAACATTTTAGCCAAGAAGCGCAGTTGGAGGCGGAACACGATCACTGTCTATTTAAAGAAATGAACTGCGTGTAGTCTGTTTAACAAAGCAATGGCACAGAAGGACAGAACAACCATACCTCTCAGCTTCTCAGTGCAAAGCCTAAAATAATGGGGGCGATGGATAGGGATATATTTTAAATATTCTTATAAACTTAGAAAGTTGCTAAAAATAACAGGATTTATGTTAGCATACATTTTTCTAAAGGACATGAAGTTTGAAACTGAAACATCTGTCATTGTTGACTTTGACTTCAATCCTATGTGATTTGCCAGAACACAAGTTTTTAGGAGAAACAGACCAAAAGTATAAGTCAAACATTTGGATATTCTGCAAAAATCTGAACAGCTGAGATGTCTGAATGCAACACCTTACAATTGTTGGAAAAGCTTTGCTTAGGCGTTGGTGTCTACTTTGGCATTACAGGGGACAGAGAGACAACGAAAAAAAAAACGGGGTTACTCTTCTTGCATATTAAATTAGGGAAATGATCCAGTGGACATTTTAACTGAAAAGACAAAAAATAATAATACACAGGGCAAAATACCCTAACAAGACAGAATGCGTATATGCAATAATTTTGTTTTCACTGGGTTGGAAAAACTGTTCTGTTTCAGTTTCTTTTTCTCGAAATCTATTTTTTCCAGTGCTGCTACTGCTACTTAATAAATATATGTGTCATGAGGTATTTCTCACTGTTATTCTGTTGGTGTCCTTGGGGGGGGGGGGGGCACTTTTGTAGGTATAAAATAGCAGTGCTTAAAATATACAGCGATTTATATAACAGAAAGTGTTTGAAAGACTGCCGCAAACGGCAGTGGATTTCATATAGGCTGTTTTCGGAGACGAATGTGGTTGAACTGCAATCCAATCCGACTTCATCAGACCAGTCATTATTTCATTAAGTAAATCTAAACACTCCACTCACTGACTTTTACCGCCCATGTAGCTGTTAGTATTTTAAGATAAGAACAAACGACCACTGGAAACTTAGACAACTCCAAGTAGCCGCTTTCTTTCCAATGTGTGTGTGGTGATGGGAGATGATAAATATCAAGAACATTTTTTTTGATAAACGAAGACAATCGACTGGTAAATCCAATCCTGTTGTGCTACTGTGAGGCTAAGGGATTCTGACTATTAAGTCTGGGTAATTGCTATGCCTGGCCTCCTTAACGGCTGTAACGTTACATGCGTAACCGCTAGGTGGCAGCATTTACCATCTGTGGAAAAAAATGTACGTTATGCTTGCTACAGCCCTCTGGCTGCGGCCAAAGAGATCAAGTAGGGTTACCAGGATAGTCCGTATTTGTGCAGTTGACTCCTGGGGGAGGGGTGGGGGCATGCAAAATTATCCTTTATCTGTAACACCTTAATATCTGAGCTTTTATTTCTGGCAAAAAAAGTGAAGTGTAATCCTTTGCACTTTTTGGGGTATGAGCTGTCCTGCACAATCTCAACTTTTCATAAAACGCAAATCTCTGTCTGAGGTTAGTAGTCTAATATGTTCACGTGTCACATTACACATTATATTTATTTACAATTCCTTCCTGCAGGAAACTAAAAAAGAGAGTCAAAATGCAACGTACGTGAGCTTGATGTGTACATTAATTAAAAAAAAAGATATGATAGTTCGAGTGGGGTCTTGAAACCACAAATACGTGAATACGTAAGTACGTCGTGGGTGCTGCGGTAGCGCTGTCGCCTCACAGCAAGACGTTGTCCTGTTCGACTCTCAGCTGTAACGTTATATGCTGAGTATGCTCTTCTGTGGAGACATGCGTGAATGGGCGTACCGTCGTTGAAGGTTGTGCATTAGGACCGGCAACTCAGCACGTAAAAATCACCTGCCAATCATTAGCGGACCGGAGTTCCGCTGTGGCGACCCCTAACCGGGAAAAGCCGAAAGACGCAACAACGTAAGTAAGTCCAGTTCTGGCGAAGCAAAAGTAAACTGCAACAGTCACTGCTACACATTAATAGCATTTTCTTGCATACACGTATGGGGCTCATACCTCTCAACCACCTAGGACAAGAAATCTAGACAAAACCGTAAATAAAAGTGGGACAAAGCCCCCCCCCCAAATAGGGACATTTTTTAAGTATTGGTCTTACAAACTGAGAAAGTTGATGAATAACAGGTTTTGCATTAGCAATAATTATCTGAAGGGTATGAAGTCTGAAACTGAAATACCTGTTATTATTTTTTATCTTCAGTCTTCAATAGTTTGACACTAATATGCCAGGAAACCACAATTTTATGAAAAACGGACCAAAAATGTGAGGCAAAAATCTGGACATTCTGCGAAAATTTGTACAGTTGAGAGGTATGGGGCCAGAGTCAGAAAGGTTGCTGGCAGGTATAGGTGTATGTACACATCACTGTAATGTTTCTACAGTCTGAGACAGCCCTACCACTGCGGTTTTGCGTGAGGATATGCAGCATCGTAGTGGGCTATATCCACGTTAGATTCTAGTGATGCATTCCAGGGAAGAGTCATATGCTAATTAGCTTTGTGGTCTCCAGCTGAACTGTTTGTGGTAAGGCATTTATGCAGCCTAGCGATTTACAGAATCTGAATCCGGCTACTAGTGGCATAGAACACAATTAATAGGTCCTGTTCTGTTCATCCGTCACGCCGGTCATAACTCTCAACCTCTTAGAGCAAGAAATCTGGATAAAGCAATATATAACGGGGGTAAAAGCCCCAAAAATAGAGACATTTTTTAGATATTGTTCCCATAAACGTAAAAAGTTGATAGAATAGCATTCTATTAGCACGAATTTCCGGAAGGGCATGAAGTCTAAAACTCATATGACTTGTCATTATTTTTTGACTTCCATCCTCAATGATTTGCCAAGTATTTGCCAGAAAACCAAAAATTTATGAGGAACAGACCAGAAATATGAAAGAAAAATCTGGACATTATGCAACAATCTGATCATTTGAGAGGTATGACCACAGAAGAAGTAAGCAATGGGGAGTTTAATGGTCAGGTAGTGTCAGAGAGTGTCAAAGTGTGTGTGTGTGTGTGTGCACATGTAAGGGGCTGCATATATAAGTATATGTGTAGGGGTGTGTGTCTGTCTGGGAGGCTGCAATAGTGGGTTAGTCAGAGGGTATGTTAGATGTGTGCATGCGTGCATGTATGTATGTTTGTGTGTGGGTGGAGGAGAGGGTAGGTTGGTGTGGCTGTCATGCTTTCACACATCCCTAGACTAATGAGCAAGGTCTGCAGTATTGGGTCAGAAGGACCAGGGATAACACTACAGATTTGGGTCATGGTGAATACTAGTCACCAGGGAGAACTTCTCTTGCCATGATACACTCAGAGATGCCAGTGATGGGGGTGAACATTCAACATTTGGGCACTTACAGATAACAGGGATGGGGGGACATTGGACACCAGGGAGAGCATCTCATGCACTTAAATGTAATTAGGATCAGGGGGAAACATTAGATGCCAGGGTGAACCTTGAAGATGTAAGTTGGAGGAAAACACTAGACACCAGAGGTATTCTATCTAGTTTTCCTTAAAGGTATTTAATTAAAAAACAAAACTGGTGGAGGGTAGTACTAGACACCAGATATACTATAAGTAGTGTGTCTTAAAGGTGCTGAAGGGGATTTCAACTTTGTATCCTTCCTTTCAGGATATTTCTCCTGTTACCACCACTAAACAGCAGGGGTGTAATCTCAAAAAAAATGTCAACTACAAATAGGGAAAGAGGATTCCAATGCTGCATCCTTGCCACAGGAAACATCTGGATTAACCTGCTGTGCTAATTGATAAGTAAGTGCAGCAGAGGTTTTTTAACATATAATAAAGATCCTAGACATTATTCAATGCCAGAAACAGTTTGTGACTTAATATGGGTAAGGGACAGGGAATATTAAGCACTCCTCACAGCCCCATAGTGCAAGAAATCAAGACAAAGCTAAAATGATTGATGAGATAAAAATCACAGATGGATTTTTAACTACTTCTACAAAATTAGAAAGCCACTAGTATAACAGTTTTGTGCTACTGTACAAACTGTATATTTACTGAAATATATGAAATATTAAACTTTAAAGTCTGGCATTATTGACTGACTGTAGTTATCAGTAATTTGCAAGAGCAGGAAAATGGAGACACCTGAGATGTTCTGACAGCAAAGGGGCAGGTATGAGGTATTGGTATATGTGTGTGTGTGTGTGTGTGTGCATTGTTTGTGGAAGAGTGAATGAGGGCGAGTGCCTGTGCTAATGTATTCCATTCTCTGGCACTGTTAACTACAGCAAGAATGTCAGAAACATGCAAATTAACTGACAATACGTTCTTTCCTCATTGCAACCAATGTGTCTCAGAGTATGAAAATTTACATCATGTATTCAAAGCCTTTTTACCACAGCCCCTAATGTGTGCACTGGGGTCCTTTCTGAGTCCTTGAAAGAGTGTTTTTCACACACACACACACACACACACACACACACACACACACACACCCACACACACACACACACACACACACACACACACACACACACACACACACCAGACCTAGCTGAAATGGCACACTAGACAAAGGGCTTCATGACATCCCCTTGCCCACTTCTCCTCTTATATTCCTCCCAATCCCCTCTCCGTGCTCCTCCACCCCACTCTGGTCTCCAAACACATCTATATTACCTTTCTCCCACTTTTCCCCTTATTTTATTGTTCATCTTTTTTTCTGCATTTTACAATACCATCTAACTGGTCAAGGCCACACTGTAATGAGTCTGGAGGAAACAACTGAATTAAGCAGATGTGTGTGTGTGTGTGTGGGGGGGGGGGGGGTCTGAGAGCTATTAGACTCCCTGAAGGTATAGGATTTTAGATGCAGATTTGAATGTTAGTGTTTTTTAAATACCTTTTTAACAAATGATAGCTTGAATAAAGATCATGACTAAGAAAAGAAATTCAGACTGACTCACTAACTGTCCAATACTACACTGTAATAACTATGGAGGAAATAATTGAATTAAGCTGGGGTCTAGGTCCCTAGAAGCCACAAGATTGTAAATTCTTTGAGGTGCACTTTAGAGTTTTTTTACAACCTTTTGATTCAATGAGGCCCTGAACAAATATCATGAGAAAAAAAATAAATTCAGTCTTAATTTTGTCTTATAAGGAAGAAATAAGCGTCAAAGGCTTGATGTTTAGTGATGACAAAATCAGCAAATTCATGATGAACTGAAAAGATAAATGTTTGTAAAAATATAAATCATATCTGGAAATAGTGTCTGCCTTCCTACCTTCACAACAAAACTGATAGTCACTTTCTGTATATCCCTCTGGTGCTAGATTGCAGTGGAATCAACGGCACAAATGACTGCAGTCATATATTTCAAGTGGCTGCTTACAGCATGCCTCCTCACTCCTAACCCCTAAAACAACAACATTCTGTGGACTCCTGTGATGTCAAACTGGAATGAAATAGACCACAGTAAAATATTTCAACCTGTTGCTCTCAGCTATACATAAACAGATTCCTTCTTATCTCTACTCCAGAAAGATAGATGCGTGCATATACATTTAATGTTTGTTTTTGAGAAACGTGAAAAATTAACTTGTTGTTCCTAAACAGTACATTTCCTTAGATGAACTATGATGACTTTCTGACCATATATCTGAGATTTGATTGTGGTGGACACAGTTCCTAGCCCCCACAAAAGCTATAGTGACATTTTGTGCAAACCTATGAGGTTTATTTTGGATGCAAAGTAGGTAATGATCACCGAGCCCTTAGTCCCAGCATAAGCTAGAATGATCATCTGTCCATACTGCTGAGGTTTGTGAGAAAAAGTAAAATAATTACCACACTGTCCACAGCTTCCCACACATTATAGTGACACTCCCTGCATACTGCTGAGGTTTGTGAGAAAAATAAAATAATTACCACACTGTCCACAGCTTCCCACACATTATAGTGACATTCCCTGCATACTGCTGAGGTTTGTTCGTGAGAAAATTAAATAATGACCATACTATCCCCATTTCCTACACAAGTTATAATGTGCACACTGTTGAGCAGTGACAGTTTTAGACTAGGTGGAATTCTTGGTAGAGGCTACTATTGTACATGTGTCAGACTCCACTTATACAGTATGGCATATGTGGGCAACAAGACCTCCTAAGGCTCTGAGAGTCTAGATATTCTGTCATACATTTTATTCATTAGTTTTGAAAAAGACTGACTTGTTAACTGTTCATTTTGTTTTTTGTTTTTTTTTTGCTGCCTAGACGAGTTAAGTATGTGCCTGGCAAAGTTGTGTCCACAGATAAAAAATGTGGTATTATTTTTAAAGCACAGACAGACAAACACACATATGCATATGTATACACAATCATACTGACACTGCCCTTGACAAGTCAGATCTACTACAAGGTACACACACACACACACACACACACACACACACACACACACACACACACACACACACACACTCTATATGCTTGCCTACATAAAATTGGAGGAATGCCAATTCACCTAAAGCATATTTTTTGGTGGAGGAAACCAGAATACATTGCTAAAGCCACACAGACAGACAAGGCATACAGACTTTCCACTGAAGATACCACAACCAAGAACCCAACAACTGCCAAACACTGTGAGATGGCAAGGCTACTCACTAGACCACTGTGTCAACAATCAGTTGCTTTTACACATATTCTGCTCCTGACAGACGACAAAAAATAGAGAAAGATAGCCACTTATTGTATGCAATGCTGATGTTTGTGGTGGAAAATGAAAGAAATTATGGTCAGCTTGTTACTTTTAAATATATTGTATCCCTTCCCAGACACAAGCATAAGCCATTGCAATGTTAGTGTTTTTCACCAAATTCAGTAAATGCAATATATTGTGTAACACTAATCCTGACACACCAAATCAGTGATTAATGTTTAATAGTGTTGCCTCACAGTAAGATGCTGTCCGGTTCAATTCTCAGCTAGAGCGTCTTCTTTGTGGAGACATGCGTGAATGGGAGTACCTTCGTTGAAGGTTGTGCGTCAGGGCTGGTAACTCGGCACGTAAAAATCAACTACAATCATTAGCGGACCGGAGTTCCGCTGTGGCGACCCTTAACCGGGAAAAGCCGAAAGACGCAACAACAAGTGATCAAACAGCAGTGGGTGCAAGTCACTTAAATTCTGAGATGGTAGCTATACCTATCAATTGCAGTCATTTTACTCACTATGTACACCTCAGGTGGTTTCAGTACCTATCAATTGCAATCAATTTCTGATTATGCACACCTCAGATGTATGATTGTGGCAAAATAATAACAATCACAGTAATGTATTTCAAGTTTGTTTCGCACACACACACACACACACACACACACACACACACACACACACACACACACACACTGTTATCACTGTAAAGTATTCCATATTAACTCACTCTAATACATACTAGTCCTGAAAAGCTAGAGTAGTGATTGCATAAACTGAGCAAATGACAAGAGGGCCAGTTACTTTAATCCACTAATAGCTCCAACCACCGCCCTGTAGTTATAGCCATTTTTATGTAGACATCAGATGTCTGATTGTAATGAAAACAATGTCACTACAATGTATTTAACAATAGTTACACATTAAAGTATTCCAAGTGGCTTTTCACAAATCACACTAATTCTTCAAAGCAAGAATAATGAGCAAACAACAAATGTCTTTAACTTTTAAAAACATAAAACAAAATAAGGGCCACACTGTAATATATTTAAATAAGAGAAACTCAGAAATGAAGTATATTTCTCTTGTATACTCAGAATGTTGATAATATAACAGGTTTAGTAATAGCATGTATTTTCTAAAAGATATGAAGTCTTAACCTCAAATGTTTGCAAAATCAGGAACATTTGAAAGGCACCCCCATTCACTCTGTAAATCTAAATATGCTCATTTTCCATATCTAGTTTTTATTTTATTTATTTATTTATTTATTTTACATTTGCTAACTAGGATTTTCTGATTGAGCAAAAAACTCATTTTCAGCAGAGGCCCGAGGAGAAAAGCTCCAAAACATAGTTACAAAAATATAACCATTACAAACACAGTTAACATTATAATCATTCATAATAAAACTTGTAGAACAGTTATCATATATGTGTAGTTACAATTATCTATAAAATATTATCAAGAATACTGCAGCAGAAGGAAAGGAGAGAGTGTTAGGTAAAAATTGATGACGTAGACTAGTTTAAGTTGTAAATGTTTTGGTATAGAGGAGAAGAAATGATGGTAAGACAGAGGAAGTTAGGTTTGTTATTTAGTGAAGGTATATTCAAGGAGGCTGAGAACAGATACAAATCCAGTGAATTTTTAAGTACTCTTTAGTGGCTAGTTTGAATACTTTAGGATGTGAAAGTGTTCTAACTTCTTGTGGGAATTTGTTCCAAGCAATAGAAGGATGGTAGCTGTATGTAATGGCTCCTATTTTGGACTTGGGCTTGTAAATTTGTAAAAGGTTTTGGGTGGAACTCCTGAGTAGTCTGGATGGGACATAGTGGGAGATTGTGGTGCCTAGTGCTGGACAGTAGGATGGTGAATAAATAATGGAGTGCATAATTTGGAGCTGAGAGAGGAGTAGGAGGTGTGGTAGTTCGAGCAAGTTTAGATGTCTGAGGGAGATACAGTGGTGGGATTTGTAGGTTTGGTGTGCAGCAAATCTGGCTATTTTGTGAAAGGTTGATTCAAGTTTGTTAAGTAAGGTAGAGTTAAGATTTATGAGTATTTGGGAGCAGTATGTTAGACATGGAAAAATATAAGCATGGGTAATTGTGGTTATAGATTTAGGGGTTAGAAATTTTTTATTTCTGTAGAGAAGTCCTAGTTTTTGATGGGTTTTCCTGATACAGTTATTTATATGGAGGTCGAATTTTAGCTGATTATCAATGGTTACATCAAGGAGTTTTGTACTAGAGTCAGCAACTATGAGAATGTGATTTAGTGATTTTATTTGAAAAGTAGATTTGATATGAGTAACAGTTTTGGGGAGAAAGAATAAGAGTTTGTTTTTGTTTGGGATTAAGGATGAGCTGATTACTGGTGACACAGGTTTCAACAGAGTTGAAAGAATCTGGATAGCTGTTAGAAGTTCAGAGGGTGAGTTAGCAATGGTGATAACTGTGGAGTCATCTGCATATTGGACTAATGAGGACTGTGGACAAGAGGAGTAGAGTGAGTTGGTGAAAATATTGAAAAGTAGTGGTCCAAGGATGGATCCTTGGGGAACACCCATTTTCACCGGAAGGGGAGATGATAGTGAGGAGTGCCATCTTACTGATTGCTGTCTCAGATTGCAGTTACCTGGCAGGACTGAAAAAAAAGCTCTTGTTCTTATTGGCATCTGCTGCTACTCCTCAGCAACTATCCATTCATCTTTCCATTGAATATTTTCAAGGTTTCTGATCCTTGTCATTACACAAATCATGGAGATCAGAAGCACTGTCCTTGGGTACCTCAGCTTTGAACAAGGAGTTGCAGGCTATTTTTTATTAAAGAGACACCACTTTACTTAAAAAAAAAACCACAAATAAATACATGTCAGAAAGGTACCCCTTGCCATACAGTGTCATAGGTCTATACTATATATATATATATATATATATATATATATATATATATATATATATATATATATATATATATTTTTTTTTCTTTTTTTGGAATATGAAACTTTTTTGCTGGCTTAAGAAATGTAATTCTCTCAATATTAAAGGATGGTGGTATCTGTCAGTAGGAGATTGTGGTACAGCAAGGAGTGGGAATTTTCCCTTTCCCTGATATTGTGTGATTTTGGAATTGATAAATAAAGTTTCAGGAGGCGTGGAGAGTGTAGGATTTTGTTTTCTTTTGTTTTTTTTTTTCATTTACCTTAGAGTCAATCTGTTCAGATCAATGATTTGTGGTTTGAGCATTTGTTTGTTTGATTAAAAATTTATAGACCTATATATATATATATATATATATATATATATATATATATATATATATATATATATACACTTTCTTACAATCAAAAGTACCAGATATTAACATCTTTTTTGTCAACACACTTTGGTCGACAAAACAGATGGTCAACAGGTGTACAAGATCGACAGCCCCTGAGGTTGGGGAATATTCCCCTACTCCAAGGATTTTTGCGATCTTGGATTTTATATATATATATATATATATATATATATATATATATATATATATATATGTAGATATATATATATATATATATATATATATATAGGTGGGCACCCCCTAAAAAAACAATAGTTTTATTTTGCATGGTCCAAGGTTATGCCTCAGAGTATACATGTTAGGGTAAGTGCAGTTGGGAGATGAAAGAGTGTGTGTGTGTGTGTGTGTGTGTGTGTGTGTGTGTGTGTGTGTGTGTGTGTGCTTATGTAAGTTAGGGTTAGGGTCGGGGTGAGTGAATGATGGGTGTTGTGTGTTTGTGTGCGAGTTTGTATATTTTAGGGTAAGAGTAAGGGTTAGGTTAGGTTAGGTTAGGGGATAGATGCAGTGTTGTGATGTGTATTTGTGAATGCTTGTGTGTCTGAGTCTGTCTTGTGTAGTAACAGTGTTACTGGAGGTTTTAAAGACCTTAAGGTATAGGGTTAGAGATGGGGGAAGGGGCAGTGTTAAGGCTGCAGTTATCACTTATTACTGGGGTGGTGCAGGGGGTTGCAGATCCACCTGCCTCCTTAGTAATGGGTGCGAACCCTAACCCTAATGTGCTCCTTCTTCCAACCCTAACCCTACACCTTAATGTCATTATAACCTTCCTGTAACACTGACACTATTCAGACAAATTTAAGGCTAGTGTTACAGGGGGGGTTTAGTTTTAAAATTGGGAGAGGAAATAGTTTCCTCCCACAGTATTATTGTTTCCATTTTGTTTTTGTGTCAATATTATTGTTTTAATTTTTTTTTTGGTTTTGTATATGGTCGAACTTATTTTGTCAGTGTTTTACATTCGGCATTAGGGCAATTCAGTCATGCACCATATACTCATACATATATATATATATATATATATATATATATATATATATATATATATATAGACATATACACACATAATGTGTGTGTCGTGTATTTATATGTAGGAATAAAATGTCACTCATTTCCCTTCCTTTGTTGTTTCAGTTTGGATAACTTCCGAACTTTTGCACCATTTTTTTATTTTGGAGTTATTCATATTTAAGGTATAATGAAACCAGTGCCTTTTTGTCCTTTACAGAACAAAGAGATTTATGCATGTTCAACACTTCAACACTGAATATAATTCTATACCAAGCATTTATGCTCACAGTAATGCACTGCCATCTTTTGTTTTAAAGTTATTTACATTTGATTGCCAGGGAATGGAAATGGTTGTTTGCCCATTTTTTTTTTTTTGCAATTTACAAAAACATGTAAAACATTTATTTTTAGTTAAATACAATTTTATTGATATTCTTAGGTGCAGTAACATTTGAATTTGCTGCAAACTGTTATTTTGTCAAGTTTAAAATTATTCACAGTCATACCTCTCAACCTCTTAGAGCAGAAAATCTGGACAAATGCACAAATAATGAGGGGCAGAGGACTAAACATTGGGACACTTTTTTAAATATAGCTCTTACAAACCTAGTTGATAAAATAACACATTTTGCATTAGCATGCATTTTCAGAAGGATATAAAGTCTGAAACTCAAACATGTGCCATTATTTTCTGACTTCAGTCATTGATTATTTGCCAGTGATTCGGCAAAAAAACACAATTTTATGAGAAACAGACCAAAAATATGAGGCAAATATCTGGACATTGTATTAAAATCTGGACAGACAGTTGAAAGGTATGTTCACAGTTGCTAAAAATGAAAAGGGGGCACAGGGCATTTTAAACATTTCTCTGTAAATTTTCAAATTTCAAAAGTAAGGAAGAATTGAACAGCATCCGATTGTTTTGGGGATGGATATTATGGTTAACTAATTAAGGTAGGGTTTAGTAATGCCGCTCTTTTGAATGAAGATAAAGACCCTAGTTAAATATTCCATATTTTATTTCTAAATATTTTATAAAATGTTGTTGTGTATGCATTTGGTCCTAATGTTTTACTCTGATTCAGTTGATCTACTGCATCAAACACTTTTGGAGAGTAATACTGCAATCTAGTCTGTTCTTTACGTCTTCAGATAATTTTCCATCTTCCAAACTATTTCAGGTATTTTACTATATTTTTCTGACTGATGTCATGGTTCAGTTAGGGGTACATTTTTTGATATTTTCTTGCAAACCTTTTAATATTGATTGAATATTACTGTGACCTTTTCTCACCTTCCTCATTTGTAGTAATGGAAATGTTGAGCTTATCTACTTTCATTTAGCTTGACTCCTCCCTTAACTTCTCCCCGTACCTTAGCTGTCCTATTTTTGCCCAGTAAGATCTCCCGCTTTCTTTCTAAAACATCTAGAACAGCCATAGGACAGAAAACATTCAGAAAGCATTCAAAGATAACCAGTACAATTTGTAAGTTTACTATCCAGTTCCCTAGATATCAACACCACTGTAAAACATTGAATTGATCAAAATGGCTTCCTGTTCAACAAAGGGTGACCTTCTCCTAGGATGCCAACTATTCACAGTACTATTCAACCAAACCTTCTCTCCCCCTAGCAGCTAAATCAGTCAGACAACGTTCCTCTTACATCCTCAGAAACCACGAATGAACTGCTTCCACAGTGTCACCCTCTCCCAAACCAGACTCCAATGTACAGGTCACTGCTTCTCTATATTAGGTTTAAAACATGGGGAAAGTATTCCTTATAAATAAAAGCCTCCTGATCTTAATAAAATTTAAGACTCAACTAAAGGCTCACCTCCTCTCATCAGCAAACTGCCATTGCCCCTCATTCATAGGTTCATAGGTGCGTACTAGGCTAATGGGCCCTGGGACCTTTACAAGCCTATCCCATAAAAGTGACCTGGCATTGTGCCACCCGTCGTTAGTTCCCAGTGCATCTATCAAGTAGAGCCACTGGAATGATCCCCGGGGTGAATTTTCTATTACCCATCCACTCATCAAGATTTCGCTTGAAGAGGGCTAGTGATGTGCTGTGCTTGACATGTATGGGAAGTCTATTCCAGAGCATGAGTAGTCTCTGGGTTATGAACATGTCCCTCCAGCATGTTCTGTTGATTGTGGTAATGATGTTGAGGTCTCTGGAGCTTGTGGTGCAGAGGGATTGGGATTTCTTTAGATGTAGCCTTTCTAACAGCGCTGGGTCAGACATGGCTTTGTAAGTCAAGCAGAGATTTTCTCTTAGTAGATGATATGAGACAGAGAATAGCTGAAGTGTTTTGAGTCTGTCCATGTAGGACATGTGTTTAAGGCCTAGGATCCTCTTTGTGAGGTACTTTTGTGGCCTCTCCAACTGTTGCAGATGTCTAGTGAGGTAGATGCCAAATGGGGCATTATACTCAATGACTGGCCTAATGAGGAAGAGTAGAGAGAGATGATGATCTCTTTCTTCCTGGATGCAAAACCCTTGGTAATGAGATGTGCCACATAGAAGGACTTTCTGACCACAGTGGCAATGTGGTGGTCGAAGGAGAGGTTGCTGTCAACCTGTGTCCCCAGATCTCTTATAACGCATTCCGTGTTCAGTGGGCTACCATCAGTGTGGTAATTAGTGGGAACTGAGTTTTTCCCAAAGGGGATGATGACGCATTTTTTGTCATTAAGCTTAAGGCCATGGTTTTGACACCAGTCATTGGTCTCAGTGAGGCCTTTCTGTATGATGTCTGCATCACTTGGAGAGCTAGTAATGGCTCCCAGCTTAGAGTCATCTGCGAATTTGATCAGCTAGAGTCCCTCCGTGTTGGCCTGGACTTCTGTGAAGTAGATGACAAACAGGAGAGGACTCAGAACCGATCCCTGTGGGACTCCACTCGTGACTGGTCAGCAGTCTGACTTGGAGTCTGCTACTTTCCCACTGTGGGTTCTATCTGTGAGCCAATTTGCAACCCACCTAATGGTATAGGGATTGATGCCTAGTTTGCTGAGTTTATCAATAATTCCTGAGTGAGGAATGGTATCAAAGGCCTTGGCCAGATTGAGGTAGGCTGTATGAACTGCCTTACCTTGATCCACTGCTCTTGTGACTGACTGAAAGAAGTCACCCAGGTTGAGCAGGCATGATCTATCTTTCACAAAACCAAATTGCGTGGGATCTAGAGTTTGGAGAGTCCCTATATTCTTGTTAATTAGGTTCATGATGATGCGCGCCATAGCTTTACATATCAGACTCATCAGGCTAATGGGGCGATAATTTCCAAGGTCTGTAGTCGCTCCTCCTTTATGGAGAGGGATGACTGTAGCAGTGCACCATTTGGTAGGGACAAAGCCTGAGGTGAGGCTGTGAGTGAACAGAGCACAGAGATGTGGTGCCAGTTCATTTTGTAATTCATGTAGAACACAGCCAGGGATATTGTCAGGTCCCATGCAAGCTGTATTATTTCCCTTAGACAATGCAGTTTTAACCTGTGCTGCAGTAATGTTGGGAGCTTGGCATTCTTCTGGTATTGAGATTGGTCTTTTAGGGGGGAGACAGGGGTAAAGTTGGCACTGAATCTGTCAGCCAGTATGCGGGCAATATCTGCTGGCTCAGTATAGGAGGTACCATTGTGCAGTAACTCAGAGCAAATCTGCTTGATATAACTATAGAAGGCTTTGTGGTTGTTTTTAGTGTTTCCCACAATTCTGCCTTCATAGCTGGCTTTGGAGGTTTTGATGAGGGATCGCAACTTTTTGTTGAGGCTAATAAGGGAATATTTCCAGTCTTTGGACTTCACCTTTTTCTGCAACAGTTTCTTCCTTCTATTGTAGAGTTTATTAATGGCAGGTGACCACCAGACTGGCTTCCTTTTTTTGGAGGAGAACATATTGGTTCTGTTGGGTATGGCTAGTTTCATGCATTTATGTACATGTTCGTACAGTGCATTGGTGTATGATTTGGCAGTCATGCATCTATTTTCATTCGGCATGGGTGCCGTGAAGTTAGCCAGCTCTATTTTTAGGAGCCCAAAGTCAGCTTTGGAGAAGTTTTTCATGGTGGTTACCTTCGCAGGAGGTGTGGGTGAGATGTGGATTTCCATGATGATTAGTTTGTGGTCGGATCTAACCAGGGAGGAATTGACTATTGCTGTAGAGCAATGGTTGCCCATGTTAGTAATAACCAGGTCAAGGATGTTGCTTCCTCTAGTGGGGTAAGAATGAGCTGGTCCAGGGCACTGGAATTGATGAATTCCAGGAAGCATTGGGCCAGTGCATTGGTGCATGAGTAGTTTTCCCAGCTGATGGAGGGGTAGTTGAAGTCGCCTTGTATGAGAGTGTTGAGTTGGATCTTAATAGTTTCCGGGGTGCTTAGGAATGTGGAGTGAGAGTCTTGGGACATGGTTGGGGACCTATAACAGGCTATGACCTGAATCACCGTCTTACCCAATGTTAGCTGTACCTGGAGTATCTCAGATACGTTATGCTGGGCTATTAGTCTGGGGGTGTACATATCCTTTATGAATATTGTGACACCACCACCTTTGGAGCTTTGGTCCATTTTCTGGGGCCAAAAGGTGTGGAATGAATTATAGCCTGGTAGCACAGGGGTGCTTTATGCTGTTTTAAACCAGGTCTCCATTATACCACAAATGTCAGTGTTTTTCATTTTGAGGAGTGCTTCGAGCGAGTGCATCTTGAGATTTAGATTTCTAGTGTTGGGCAGCATGACTCTCAGATTGCATTTAATTATAGCTGTTGTGGTGGTAATTCGGCCATATCACCTACCACAAGCTACATCAGTCTCTCTACATTCTTACTGCCCCTCATATGGCATATTCTATTTCACCAACCTTCACTTCTCAGTCACGTGATCTTTAGCTTTAGTTCTTTCCAGCTACTACCCGCAACCTCTGTCTGACATCCTTCATCCACTCAACTCTCTTATCATTCCCACTAAGGAAATGCACAGCTGTATTTATACACAGACTACTCCCTTTCTTCATGAGATTTGTCTTGAGTTTTGTAAGTAAGGTGTAGTACAGGTCTAGATGCTTTTTTCATTTTTATTAGCCGATAATGATGTTTTAGTTTTACAGATGTGCATGTTTTAGTGATCAGTGCCCCACCAAACAAAATTTTAAAAAAGTTAACTAGATTCTGGTAAGAAAGAGCAATTTCACAATTAAAAATAAGGTACTTTACTTCTTTCCTAACAGAAGAACTGTGCCACACTGACTGGGAAAATGAAGAAAGATAATTGTGACTACCTATCAAGAGCCTTCTCTCTCTCTCTCTCTCTCTCTCTATATATATATATATATATATACACAAGGGTGACATTGTTGTTAATGCCGTAAAATGTCACTGTCAACATTTTCGGCATTAACAGCTATTTTTCGACAATAGGGCCATTACTTTATTTGTACTTTTGGAGAAACAATTCACTGATTAGTACTGTTTTTTTTTAATTTTGACATTTCAATAGTAAACCTATATATAATATATATATATACTATACAGTGCATTTCTACTTTTTATGTATGATAATGAGAGTGATATCAGTTCTGTTTTTTTTTTCCTCAAAGGTTAATTTTTAAGCCCAAATGATAACTAATGCTTACTGTGAAAAGTTAACAATTATGTCTTTGATGTATTATCAATTCATTTATTATGGATTTTTAATGATGTGTTATCTGCAACATCTAGTCAGAGCAGTAATTATCAATTTGTGTTATGTTTGTCTTCCATATATTATTGACCAACTTGAATTGCCTGATTTTATTGTGGTATTAATCTTATGTTTTGACTGCCTTATATTATATACGGTCTGAATTGTTTGAGTCTATTGTTTATTAAGTGTTAATTGAATCTGTAGATTTAATTTTGCCAAGTTTTTTGGGTTTCTAACACCATGACGGGAATGGACCCCATTCCCAAGTCAAAGTATGATTAAAGTTCGTGAAATTACTATTGTTTCAATCTCTGATGTTAGCTAAAAGTGCTCTTTGCAGCAAAGGCAATATGCCCAGAACTGAATCTGAAGTTATATGTATTGGTAGCATATCCAAATACAACTGTAAATTCTTTTTTATGAGACTCATTTGTCCTGCTACTATTGGAACTGTCTGGGTATCCTTTTTCCACAATGTCCTTATTTCTGCCTGGAAATCCTGGTATGTTATGTCTTTGTGTGCCTGTCTGTACGTAAGACAGTGTAGTCACTGGGTGTAGCAGTTTCAATGATCAATGCTACATTTGTCTTCTTTTCATGAACTGCTATATCTGGTTTTCTCACATCTATTTTTTGAACTGGTAATAGCTGATCATATGTGATATACACTTCATCATTCTCTATAATGCTTTGTGGCTCATGTTTCCAGTGCTTTTTAGCTACTTCAGTATTGTAATGTTTGCACAATCCCTGATGAAACAACCTTGTTACATTATTATGCCTTTCAGTGTACGGGTCCTCTGCCACTGGTGTACCACATCCAGCAACAAGATGTGCAACTGTTTCCATTTCTGTTTTACAGATCCTGCATTTGTCGTTTTCTCCTGCATGTTCAATGGACTTTGTAAACCAATGTATATGTAGTCCACTATCCAGGGCTGCCAATATTAACCTTTTATCTTTTTGGTTTAAATTCATCTGTCCTTGACTATTCCTGCGTCACATCCTGATTGACATGAGGTTATTCCAGGAGTTTTCTATACTTGCAACTATATTCATACTTTTTTCCACATTTCTTGCCTTCTCATCTAGTCCTTCTCCTTATATTCTTTCTTTTGTTTTTTGGCACATTCAGTTGATGCCTGATTTTTGTCTACATCTGGTTTGATTTCCATTTCAACACAGATACGTTTCTGCTAAAATAAGGAGGGAAGTCATCTTAGACTTGTTCTCCTCATGTTTTAAAACATTCTCTATGTTTGGGTCAGGTAAGGTCAGCAGATATGTGTGCAGTCCTACAATTGCAGATCTATACATGTAATCAGTTTTGAGAAGGCTCATACCTCCTACAGAACGAGGAGTATTTAATCTTGGTATAAATTAATTTTATATATCGTTTGATGTGTGAAGCATTTTTCTTGTTTTTCTGTCTAACTGATCCAATACCTTTTGGGACCAATCACTGGAAATCTGTATTATAACAGAAGAGCAAATTGGTTTATAGCCTGGACTTTGTTCCTAGATGTCAGGGCTGTTTTCGGTATTAATTTTAGTCTTCTAAAATACTCCTTACTGAATTTTGTTTGCATTTGTTCATGTTTTATTGTTGATCCTTCATCAGTTCCCAAACATTTATACACTACCTTCTAATCAAGTTCCTTTATATCACATTTCTGTCTCAGATTTATATTTTCTTGGGGCTGTTGCTTTCCTGCTTTAAATGTTGCTTTTGCACATTTATTAAAACCAAATAACATTCTTATATCATCTAAGACAGTTTTACCACTTGCAGTTGTACTTTCAACTCCTTATCTGATAAACTATACAGATTTAAATCATCCACAAAAAGAAGATGAAGAGTCTTTACACTTGGTTGTTTTCTGGGAGCCAAATTGTAGCCATGACCTAACCTGTTAAGTAGACAGCTTAATGGGTTAAGGGCAAGACAAAAGAGCAGTGGTGACAGACAGTCACCCTGCAATATCCCCCTTTGGATTTTTATCCTTGGAATAATAATTTGTCCGTAGGCATGACTCTGGTGCAAAGTGGTTTGTCACTGTTTCGTGGTCACTTTAATGGAACTGATCAATGTAGGTTGTATTTTATATATCTGTAAGCACTGCTATATCCATGACTGTGGGATGCTGTCAAATGTGTTTTTGTAATCTATCCATGCCTAACTTCGATTCCTCCCACAATTCTCCATCATGATGTTATTTACAACAAATTATCCTTTGTTTTATATGACTTTCTTTTGTTACCCTTTTGTTCTAGTGCCATAATTGAGTTTTCTTCTAAATGACTATAAACTCTGTTGGTATCAATTCCAGTATATAGTTTATATATCATTATAAGGAAGGTTATTGGTCTATAGTTTTTTTTGGATAGCTTACAAGTTCTCTTTTAAGGAGGAAGTATAATTTTTCCTATTGTTAACTATGTTTGTATCTGTTTTAGATGTGCATATAAGTAGCTCTTACTCAGGGCTAAATCTTCATGTAAAGATGTTAAAACTTTTAGCCGGAGGTTACTTACTGCATCTGGACTGGGGTTTTTTCCATTTTGGAGCTTTTCCTGATTTTGTTTCAATTTCTCTGGCCATTACTTCATCTCCTTTCATATCCTGTACACTTGAACTTCTTACTGTTTCTTTTACTTCTTTTATCCATTCAACATCTTTGTCATGTTCCACAGGGTGCGAATAGATATTTCTCTAAAATGTGCCTATTTCTTCTTTTCTTGGTGGTATTTCTATTCCTTTTGCCTTATTTCCTAATTCTGTATAAAATATTTTGAGGTCATCAATGGATTGCTTATTTTGTGCTTTTCCATTATATTTATTCGCATATCTTATAAGTTTTTCTGCCTATGTTGATATCGTTAGCTTATAATTAGCAATGGTGTAAGATAGACCCTATTTTGTTCTTATACTGCATATTGCTTTTATCATGTCTATCGTTGTAAGTATTTTTCTTGATCTGTTCCCTCTTCATACTCTAACAGTGACACCTTTTGTCTTAATTGCTTAATAGTTTTGCCTATACGATGCTTCCATGATGCGTTTGATTTCTTCCTTTCCTTTCCCTTATTGCTCTGTGTTTTTGTGGTAAGGTTTTATCTGTTATTAATTTAGCTGAACAGTTATATATCTTATTTACTTCTGTTACATCTCATGAATTTCTGTTAGTCTTGATTACTGTTTCCATCTGTTTTGTTAGACTTCTAACACTTTGGATCTTATTGACTTAGGTTCATAGGTTCATAGGTTCATAGGTTAGTACTAAGCTAACTGCCCTTTCTTCGCCATTTTTAAGCTTTTTAATTATCCTCAGACTCAGACTCAAACTGCACCTTGTGTGTGTAAGGCAAACACCCAACCACCCCACCCACCCCTTTCTGTAATCTATTTCTTTCTTTGATCTTAATATATCGATCCATCTCTAATAGATCAAGCAACTGTTGCCTTCGATTATTTTCTTCTAAACTGAGGGCAGATTCTTTGTTCTGTTTCCAGGTGGCATTCTACAGAAAGTTCCAGAACATCTTCCTGTGACATATTCTATTCAGCTGCATCCTGCGTCATATGTCGCTGTTTCATATGGGAACTCACTGACCTATCACTCCACAACATTGACTATGTCAGCATTCCCACTGTTTCCTGGTCCTTCCCTTGCTGTACAACTGTAACTAAGTTCTTGTACTGGTTTCCTATTGAAGGCTCCAGAGCATCTTCATGTGGCAAGTGATCAGCTGCTTCCCATTCCACCTGTTTCCCCTTAATTTGAGGGACATATTGTTCCTTCATGCTGTGATGTTACCAGAGTTGGATTTTTTACACTAAAGCCTTCATTTCAGAGGTAATCCATAACTTCAGTTTCTATTTCTTTAACTTCTCCATTACTAATATTCTTTTTCACTTCCCCCTTTGTTTCCTTATTATTTGCATTGTGAAGTTTTCCATATCTGAATGCTTTTGCCTGTATTTTTCTTCAAATATCTTTGGTGCTACTTTTTGTATTGATTAGTTTTGCTTTCTCCTTTGTACAAATATTGCATCATATTGGATCTCTGTTTCTTTCTGCTGTCCATATTTTTCTTCAGATGTCTCCATCTCTACCTGCTTCTCCTTTTTTATGGGGACTTGTTCCATCATGGTGTGACATAATCTGTGCTAGACTTTCTATGCTAAGTTCTTCACTTTGCAGATATTCTATAACTTCTGCTTCTATTTGTATAACTTCTACACTGCTAATCTTCGGTTCTATGCTCCTCCTTTGTGATCTTATTTTTGTACTGTGAAAGTTTCCATATCTGGATGCCTTTGTCTGTACTTCCCTTCAAATATATTTGGAGCTGCTTTTTTTGTATTGATAAGTTTGTCTTTCTCCTTTGCATAAATATTGCACCATATCAGATCTGTCATTTCCATGCCCATGTTTCTTTTTCATCCCCTTCAAAAATTTCTGGGTTTTATTCTTTATATTTTTATACTTTCTCTTCTGCTTCTCTTTCTAAGACGCCCAAAGTTTCTTTGTTTATGTAATGTTTTTCATGGCTCACTTGTATTAATGAACACACATTTGTATTTGAATCTTTTGGCAAGTTTTCCTGTGCAAGTATTTTTCTTTCCTCTAATTTCTCTCTTAATTGTTCTGAACATCTTCTGTCTAGAAATTCTGGGCTGCATGCGTGATAGTAACAATACATAATTTCTTTCATATCCTCAATAATTCACTCTATCATATTTATGACTCTTTTTTGGCCTGTCAGTTTTTTGTGATTTTTGAGGACTACTACTTCCTTTTATAACAGGGGGACGTCCTCCATCTGAGCCTGGCCTAACCCCATTTTAGGAATGTTTGTGTGTATTGAGGATTCTACACTGTCACTTTCTCCAGTCCTGGCACCAATGCACGATCTGTGATTAAAATGCATTTAGACATTTTGTGTATAATGCTTTACCACTTGGTGCAGGTTTTATGCCACCTATTTTTCAGACTAAATGGAAAACTTGTTTAATAATCTGAATTCAGCTGCATATTTGGAACATTTGCTGACTATTGAAAGTGAGCATATCAGAAAGTTACATAATGTATTGTAAATGCTGATTGACCTTGGAATGAGCTGTAGAAACTGAAAATGTGAGTTTGATAAGTGAAGTATTAAATAAATGGAGCATGTCCCTGACATGAAAGAGGTGCTCTTTCTGCAGACAATGTGAATGCCATTCATGAAATCCTCCCATCACATGGTTCCACATGCAGAAAATGTGTGAAAGGGTTACATTTTTCTTGTCTTTACCAACTATTATATAAAGTTTGAGTGTAGCAAGTGCAATGATAAAAACACAGTATAGGTTGCTAAAAGGTAATGTGTGACAGCAATGGAGAATAATCCTGGGAGCAACTGAGAATTGTCACTGCAATGAAAAAGCTGAGAACAGTAGTTTCGGAAGCTGTTAAGAAAAATACCGACCCATAAGAAGGTGTTGGTACTTTGATCAGGAGTTACCAGGATCACTTACTTATGACACCTACAGCTTATTTATCAAATATTAATTTGTTTGTGCTTGCTGCTAGGATAGAGCACTGATCCATATGGATCATTTTTAGAGTCATCCAGGGATGACTGTCTGTTTAAGCTCAGATTCACAGAGTATGGAAAAGAGGCAGCAATAGTCAAACCCTGGTCTACAGGAATCAGCTTATCCATAGTCTCATAGCCTTAAGTCTGTATATTAAGTAGTAGAGAGGAGCAGGGATTCACAATGCGATGCCTTCAGGAGATGAAATATCAATTATTTACCCATTAAGAAGGCTTTTTCATTTATGAAAAAGTGTTCTCAAATCATGAAGGAAACAGTTGTCTTAATTTTTGCAGTAAAGAAATTACATCTGTATTTCCAGACTAGAAAATTCAAGATGGTTACAGACCATGAAAAAATACCAGCATTATTTGGAGAGCTGAAGAGTCTACCTACAATAGTAGTGGCAATAAGAGACGAGTATAGTATTGTAAACCTGGGAGTAGCACATAGCATACAGAGATTACAGGCATTACAGTAAACCTGATGGACTCCATAGAGTTCTACTTCTTGACATTTTAGATAATATTACAGAAATACTGTGTCCAAAGTATGCATTCAACACATTTTTATGAAAGCAAATTTTTTTAGGCTTTTTTTGTCCAACTTGCATGCCAGTCACCAGGTGTTCTGCAGCTGATTGGTCCATTCATTGCACATTAATGTGAGAACCAGCTGCAGGGCATTGCTATCCAGGTGCCCATCATGGCTTTCTGCTTTAATGATATAAGCCCTGCTCTTGGAACTGACATGTCCACTACTGACACAAAAGCTCGGTGGTGCCTTCTCCTCCACACTCCTCTGGAAGACTCCTGCAGCTTGAGAGAGCCAGCTGCAAATCCATGACCAATATGCAAGCTGTACTGCTGTTAACACCATAGAGACTGACTTACAGCAGGCTGGATCTCCTGCCTCCTGTTAGAATCTGTGATCTGGCATTGAGCACTTACTTCCACCCTACCAGATTGGCTTCTCGAGCTCCTGGGCTGTTAACATAAACCAAGTCAACCCTTTGTCGTCCTGGCTGTATCTTCTTATGACACCAAGCCAACTCCATATAAAGCATCTTTGCTGAGATAAGCAATGTCTGACCTTGTGCTACCAAGAGTGTTAAGTTTTGTGAATGAAGAAAGACAATTCTCATAATGAGCAAATGTTGATTGAGAATTTGAAAAAGTTTTACAAAAATATTTACCCAGGGATTTATTAACATCGCATACATGCTGCACTGAAGTTAACATGATTGGCCATCTGTGCCTGATGAGCGGAATTGCTCTTCAAATACTCAAGGCTTCAAACAGCTCTACACATCAAGCCGCACCTACTTGTGCCTAGAACGTATGCTTGCAGCCACATTGAGCTGCAACAGCCAGAATGTGCACAATATGAACACAGGATAGTAAACAAGCTTAAGCTCAGTAAACAAGAACGTGCAAATGGCACAACTCAAGAATGGGCAATTTGGAATACATGAGGGCAGGGGAAGGTTAACAAGGCCAGTTACAGCTTTCCACTGAATCAGGGACAACCATCATTAGAATGAGGGAGAAATCTAGAAATAATCAGGCATAATCAGATACGGCTTTTAATATGTGAGCACTATGAACTCAATGCTGACAGAATAAGAAGATGTCAATTAATATACATTTTCTGAAGCAAAAGATGTGTGCACCTCTAATTAGTGTCATTATATACAGTACAATACAAGTACTGCGGTGGTGGTGCTGCGGTAGCGTTGTCGCCTCACAGTAAGATGTTGTCCTGTTCGATTCTCAGCTAAAGCGTCTTCTGTGTGGAGACATGCGTGAATGGGCGTACCTTCATTGAAGGTTGTGTGTCAGAGCTGGCAACTCGGCACGTAAGAATCTACTGCCAATCATTAGTGGACCGGAGTTCTGCTGTGGCGACCCCTAACTGGGAAAAAGCCGAAAGACACAACAACAACAACATATACAGTACAATACAACAGCTTTCTCCCAACGTCACCATTTATACGAAGGATTAAGAGTGATAGAGCTAAAAAGGAGCCACATTCAGGAACATTCCTGTAAATCATGGACAGTTGAGAGGTATTATATCAGTGGACAAGGAAACAATCCAGTAAGACATTGCAGGCACTGCAGATAGTGGACATGTAGGAAATTCAGTAACATTGTCATACATATTTGGAAATAAAACTCAGGTAGTAAATGTCCAACATTAAGCTATTGTGATTGTTGAACAGATGCAGGTATTACAAGTGTACAAATTTCCATGCATTACATGTACTGAAGTAACAATGCAGGGGTATTGTGAAACTATGTATCATAAAACTGTGGACCAATTGAGAAAACTAAGAACCACCCCTGGATATAATTCAAGGCTAGTAGTGATGGTTGAAACGAGAATAAATGTTGTGGCAGCATCATGCATGTTGGGAAGGGTAGGAATTGAGATAGTTAATACATCCCAAATCAGCATGCAGAGCAATCTGCAAAGACTTACCAAAGACACAGAACTGCCACTTTGAACAGCATATTACTTACAGGTTATGCTGTAAGGTATTGCTACAGATGTAGGACTATAACAGATGAAGATGTATGAGCACAGGAGATGTAGGGCACATCATGAGAAATATACAACAATGGAAATCCTGCAAGATGCAAGTCATGTGGAGTCAGTCCAACAACATCAGGATTGTGTGTCAATGAATGTTACTGTGTGCCTACAGACTTGATCACATGTGTGCGAAAGGAAGGCCACCAGTGAGAGTTAGCCCCTAGAAAAAGTAATCACAATCGAAATATGCCTGGTGTCAGTACTGGCTGGGTAATTACAACTGCTGCATGCACCATTTCAATTTCTAATATGTGTTGGGAGGGAAAAGCAGTTGTGGCTTACATGTGTATTTCAGACTGCTGCCACAGATACACAAGTTAATGCACTCTGACAAAGAACACCTCTGAAGGCAGTGTACTATCATGTCAGAAACCAATGTCTCCCAGTTGAGCAATGTGCAACACATTTGTAATACCTTGATCACAACTGGCAACATACTTCACAGGCAGGTGCAACTGTACCATTAAGTAGGAAGTGAAATACAGAAAGTGTTAGAGATCACATACAACAGATGCACACTAGCCTATAACAATGGTGGTACTCTCCATGCATCATCCACTACTTCCATCACACAGTCATCTGCAAAGCCATGCATATTCTAAGAAGTTTTTTCCATAAAACAACTAATGACAATAAGTATTTCACAACATTTATTAGTTATTGGGCTTTGTGTTAAAGTCATGCAATGGACTATATCATTATACTGGCCATGCTCATAAGGAAAAACAGCAATTGCCAGATGTGCATCATCTATACATCCCCAAATCATAACAAAATATCATGCCAAAGGTTCTTTTACACCTTGTGACCACTACATAGCATGACATACATCAAGCTCTATTGAATAAGCCATTCTTGTCTGCAACTACAGTAATGTTCGCAAAATAATAAAAGGTGTACTCCACTGGGTTAGAGCATATGCAATGTAAGTCAAGTTCCTCTTGGCCTGTGCACTAACTGAAAACACCACACAAGATTTCATGTGCAACTTGTGAGACAACACACACTTGAAGGGAAAACCTGAGCATTGTGATTGAATGCATATGGCTTCCATTAAAGGGATTACAAAATTTGGCCAATTTCTCCCCAGTTGTAAAAAAAACCAAACAGTAAAATCCTAATCATCAGTTGCTTTTGAGAAGCCAGTCCTGAGTGTTATTTCTTGTTTGCATACTCAGTAGTTACACCTCGACAGACTTAACACCTGCCTGCTTGTATTCATATTTCCTAGAGCTGTATATCAACTAATGACACCACAGAAAGAGCTCTATTGGGAGTCTCATGAAACACACACTTGAAAGGATGACATCAGCAGTCTGCTACAATGGTTATGCCTCTCCTAAAATGTAGTCTGTGCTCCAAAACCTTTATCCTTGCTAGTGTTCACAGTAGTGTGTGTTTGCATGTCAGCAATTGTTGGTGAGGCTAGTCCTATCTGTCAGTATTGTCTTCCACAATTACATTACCAGATTCAACCCCCTATCTATCTAGGTCCACAATCTACAGAACTGCATATTAACTGCTGATCTCTTAAAGGGGTCATTATTGCAGTTGTTAGAAAGTACACACTTGAATGGATGACTTTACTGGTGTGTTTGAAGTCATATGACTGAACTAAAATGTCTGTATTAAATGATGTAGCCATGTAACTATTCACCCTGCATTGATTTATCCATATCACTTTATGCTGATCCCATTGCTACAGAATCAAGGTAATCTGTTATACAGCCACAATGAGTGACAATAGCTGGATTTGTCCACCCTCTAAAGAGCTGTGTTTTAACAGCTTCCACGACTAGAGTCTTTAAACTATAGGTGTCAGAAAACACACACTCCAAAGTGTGACTTAAGCATTGTTTTGGATTGCTCATGTATACCTAAAATGTATTGTGAGGGATCAAAATCCTTTAACAAAGTCAGTGTTTACACAAGTGTGAGTTAATCATATTAGTAATGAGTAATGCTATCTTGTCTGTCACTGTTGTTGAACACATATACATTACCAGATTTGAACCCTTGCCTAACTCCACACTCTAAGGAACTATTTATTAAAAACCCACACCACAGGAGAAGTCTTGCTACAGTGATGAGACTGAACATATTTAAAAGTATGACCTCATCATTGTGTGGCAAGGCAAATGTTTGGCTTAAAAGTGAGTGAAGGATATGTGGGAGACCTCTACTCATGTAAACATTTTCACAGACGGAAAGTGTACACACAAGATCTGTGGGATAAGCCATCCCTCCCTAGCACTACAGTCACACACACACACACACACACACACACACACACACACACACACACACACACACACACACACACATTAGTCATTGTGCAATTTGAATACCTAAGTCCACAATCTAAAGAACATTGCATCAATTGCTGATGCCACAGGAAAAGTCATATGACAAATGTGAGGCAGAAAATATTTGAAGGGAAGACCTCACCAATGTGTTCCAAAGCCAATGTTTGGTCTAATGGAACTGAAATTGCTTGGGGGAGCCCTCTCTTGGAGTAAATGTTTGTCCTGAGTGGAAGTGTACACATCAGATCCATGGGGTATACCAGGCCTACTTTACACTGTAGTCACACACACACACACACACACACACACACACACACACACACACACACACACACACACACACACACACACACACTTACGCTGGTTACCCATTGCTGGATTTGAGCACCTATCCATTTAAGTTCACACGGTCTAGAGAACATTGTATCAACAGCCTATGTCACAGCAGAAATCTTAAAAGAGGTGTCAGACAGCACATAGCTGCAGTGTGCACCACGTTTGAGTGAACAGTTTTGACTGGCAGTCAGTACAGCAATGTGTTGATTACAATTCACTACATACTGCTTCAATAACTCATACATCACTTCATTCATGGACATTGTTGTAGACTGAATGATATCTATGTCTGTTGTATTAAGGTGTATTAATAAAATTATTAAATTAATAAAATGATGGAAAGCACAGAAATGGAACTAGTATGATTTCTTTGATGTCTACTTTAGGTGTGACACATGACAGCAAGACATGGACATGTGTGCTGATCAGTGTATGTACAAATGTTCCTCAGTGACTCCAACTGCTGTTTAAGGGTGATATTTCAGTTGCAGTACAAATGATATAATTGCACCATTGGGAATATTCTTTGGGGTGGTTGATGGCAATCATAACTGGAAGATTGTCACAGACAAATATGACATCATAATCTCACTGATGTTGTTGTCATTCAATGTTGTCCTTACGTACATTTACTTTAAATAGTACATAATGCCTTGGTGGCACATAAATTGTAAACACTGTGAGTGACTTGAACCCATGACAAAAAAGAACATGAAATTCTTTATTCAATGAATGAACTGTTAATGCCACAGGAGAACTGTCATTCCCATGGTGTATGTTAAAGTATACAATTTAGAGCATGAGGGGAGCTAGACCAAATTCTTAGAACCCTGTAACTGTTGCATATAGGTTCATAGGTTCATATATATCTACTAAACTAATAACTACCAGAGCCTTTATACGCCTAGCCATGCAGTCCAATTAAGAGGTGATATGTTAGTTTAGGAAGTTTCTAGAGATTATATGGTGGGTATGTTAGTTTGGGCATTCTTGTCTGCCTTTGTCAATCAGAGATATGAGGGCAGACATAGCTTTGTTCCTTTAGTGGATTAATAATTTGAGGCATATATGTATCAAGTTAGAAATATTTCCATTGGATTCATTTTTGTAATATCTGTAATGTTAACTGATGTGTGCAGAAGCCAAACATAACTGAGCAGCTGATGGCAGAGTCTTAAGGCGTGCGTAATTTGTTTGGAGTTTTTGTTATAGAATATGAAGTGTTGTTTCTGAACGGTCGTTCCTGTATACTGGCAGTGCTCCATGCTAGATGTCATGCAAATAAAAAAGAACATTTTTAACATGCCAATTTTTGTGTGATGACCTGTTACAGTCAATAAACACATGATGCATTAATGTTATGACACATACTCAGGAAGGGGATATAAAGAGTTTACAAGGCATGAGGTTCCATAAAGCATATACAAGTACAATATACACTAGTGGTAATGACAAATCTAATTCCACTGAAGCCATGTTCAGACATATGTTTAAAATTGTGTTGATGATGTCCTCAGATTTCCCTAACTCATAATGTTACTAATTGTAATGCCTCACACTTTTGCACAACAACTATTTGTAACATCATGCAGATATAAGTCTGCTTTACCTTTACTGTCATCAGAGATCTGAGAGATGCAATTGTGATAGATCAAAGCTCACTTATTTAGCATGCATTAGACACACTTGTGTTCAATATTCATCTTTTAACTTGCCAAGTGTACTTCAGTTCTAAGTAAAATCAAAAAAGAAATGACAAATCTTTATGCTGTCCCATAAATTAATACAATTCTTAATGTGGATTCAAACTCTGAACTGCTTGGGTGTTCTTCAAAACTTACTGCATTAGCACATTAGCACTGAAAAAGTGACATAACTGATGTATTTTTAGCAGTCAGTACTGTCTATAGTGCTGACTAAAGTGGACCACTGACACTCTCATTTGTACAACTGATGAGTAAATGTTTGCGCAGGCAAAATACATTTTTGAGTTTTGCCTTGAATATTGAACTGCAGTCCAGTGATGACCACCCTGATGGGCCTAGATGTGTAATTTCAAGTGTCGAAGGATGAAGCAAAAAAAAAAAAATTAAACCATAAATCAGTGTGAAGATTTCTCAACTTTGTGTCCTTATATAAGTAAAATGTTAACAGTAAGGATATCTTTTTTCACAAAGACAATAAAATATTTAGATTTGAAACCTGCTGTCTGGACGCAATCAGTATGTTTCTATGTAATCATGACATGGAATCATATAAGACTGGACAGGTTAATGGGGAACAGGGTTGATCAGTATAGTGTGGTTTCCACAGTTGCATAGCTGGCAGAATCTCCCTGTATACTTCCTGAGGGTGAAGCACCACACAAGGGGTGTCAGCAGACATGCTCAGAGGTGGCATGCTTTCCACCCTCCCCCGATGTTAGTGTGTCAGTATCTGACACCAACATATGTGTAGGGCCATCATGGAGGCCCTCAGAAGTGATAAGAGTATTCCATGTTGTGAATTCTGATGTGAGACTGCATGAACCATGTGTGTGACTCCTTGGACTAGATAAATGACACACTGGACTGTGCAGTGTCTGTTATGGAACTTCTGCTGGGAGAGGGTCAGCATGCCCGAGGCTGAAAACCCAGAACATCATCAGATGTTAGCCAATGTGGCCATAGCCATGCCAGCTCCTGCTTCTGTAGCAGTACTACTTCCCACTGCTCCTTCCGTGCTGGAGGTGTTCACACCCAGATTTGTTTGGTCACATGGTCATGAGCATAGATGTAGCTGTGATGACAACACTTCCAGCAGACATTGTTCATGTTTAATAGCATCCTGACTTCTAGCCAGGAGCATGAAACTACCCAGTGCAACACCTGACAGAGGTAGCTTATCTGTTTGGGGGCAGCAACAGTGAAGTGAATTATCTACCATGCATGGCTCAGATGTGTAAAGGATGCCAGAGCATAGTGCTGGCATAACTGCTTTGGCTGTGTTCCTGCAGAATCTCACACACACACACAGTACACCTCATGTTGCCCATGCCACCTCACACATGCGCACACACACACACACACACACACACACACACACACACACACACACACACACACACACTACACCTCATGTTCACACACACACACACACACACACACACACACACACACACACACACACACACACACACACACACACACACACACACACACACACACACACACACACACTTCCTTTGTCTGTAACCCCCCCTTCCCCTATCCTGTGCAAGTGATGATGACTGTACCCTACCCTTTGCACAATTATTTATGATTCAGGGTTACATATTTCTGGTGCAAATGGTGTACAGCTAATTCTTGCTTTCATCAAGATATGCACTGAATTTCAGCTTGTTTTAGTCTGCATAAGTCTCACTGTGTTAGTAGTTGCTGTGATCATACTTGTAGTAGTAGCAGCAGCAGTAGTAATACAGTATTATTACTTATGAATTACTGCTTGCTCAGTCCCTTTTGTGGATGATGCTGAGATTGCCCTTGACCATGTAGGGGTGTTGAACTTGGACTACTTATGTCTGATGCATTGTAGTGAGCAGACCAAGCATTCATTTGAGTTATACCTTTTTTTTATTTCTAGTGCTGCATAGCAACTCTCTCCTTTGTGTCTTATCTACTTATCCTTTTCTTTTTACCTCTGAAGTTACATAAATATGCTTGATCATCCCTAACCCAATTCAAGTGTAACTTGGACAATTGGATGGGCAACAGGAAATATATCCCTGGTTGGCACCAATGTCTCTAATGGATAGAGGCAACCTATAAATGGTTCATCTTCCAGGCCCCTGCTTGTAAATGTTTCATCTCCCAAGCCTCTGCTTACACTTATCAAGGGTACCAGAACTTTTCAGAGATTTGGCTGTTGTGGTCGTTAGCCTAGTAAACACCTATGAACCTATGAACGCAATTAGACGATGGTGACATTGCCCTACACCCTTTGGTTTGTCTGATATGGGTCTTCTTTGGCTTGATACACAGGTTGTATACATGTAGAGGGAAAATTCATTTTATACATTTAATATCTTCATAGGTGTTTTGGTTTGTCTGTTGTTGCATATATCATTCATATAGGATTGCTTTTTACAGTACATACATACATATAAGGATAAACATTTATCTCTTCATTATAGGTTCATCAGACACCTTTGTTACTACTACTAATAACACTGTTGTCTGGGGTTACTTATGTCTGATGCTCACAGTAATCAGCCAGTACATGGGTAAGTAAAGGCTGGTAAGTTTGCATGCATCACTGTTGCTGTTTGCACTTGCTTAGCTCTTTTTGTTGTTGAATGAAATGGTGAGTGTGGGCACTATACTCTGCCTCTTGGCCAGGGTCATAGTATAGTGTGCACATCTCTGTCTGTCATGATCATCCCCAGCTGCAGGTTCCTTATCTGTGTCTGCTGACCCTGCCTGTGGTGCTGGGAAATGTGGCCCTTGCCATGGGTCTCCTTGCTGCAGCTGTTTCCAGAGAATGATGTTATGGCATAGAATGTCAGCATTTCAGCAGAGGTGATGCACCTCCAGGTGTATCAAGACATTGGAAACATGACTTAAGCAGATCAAAACATTCTCTATGAAATTTCTAGTCTAAGTGCATGCATTGTTGTAACCTTCTCAGTGGAGTTGCACGGGTTTCTTATGGAAGTCATGAGCCAAGGTTCATATGCAGGTAACCAGGAAGCTAAGAGGGTTAATTAATACTTCAAAGGTTAAATATGAAGGAAAAATAGCTTTTCAGGCAAAGGGCAACCACAAAGTTTTTGACAGCTATGTCCATAACCTCAGCGAAAATAAACAACATTGTGCAGAACTTATGGTAAATGGCAGCATCCACACCGATGCAAAGGTCATTGCCAACTTTTTGGCTGACAGGTTCAATGCAAATTTCTCTCCCCACTCCTCCCCGATAGTTTAAAGGAAATATTGCATATCACAATCCTCCCCACCATTACTAGGGAACATGTCATCAATGCACTTTCCTTGGCCAAAAACACTGCACTGATGGGCAGCATCTCACGATGTTTAATAAATAGCATGAGACACTACCTCTCTGGTCTGCTTGAATCACTTTTCAAACATAGCCTTCAGTCAGGTTTTGTGCCCAAGGAATGAAAGATGGCTGCACTCACTCCCCCTGCACAAAGGAGGTCCAACCACTGATCTGGGTAACTATATATACACATAGTTCAAGATTTTAAACACCCAGTTCTAACCTTTCTTTTTCAGCCTAGGCTGTATGCCACTTGCAACACAACTAATTTATGATTCAGGGTTACATATTTCTGGTGCAAATGGTGTACAGCTAATGCTTGCTTTCATCAAGATATGCACTGAATTTCAGCTTGTTTTAGTCTGCATAAGTCTCACTGTGTTAGTAGTTGCTGTGATCATACTTGTAGTAGTAGTACAGTATTATTACTTATGAATTACTGCTTGCTCAGTCCCTTTGTGGATGATGCTGAGATTGCCCAGCCCTTGACCCATGGGTGTTGAACTTGGACTACTTATGTCTGATGCATTGTAGTGAGCAGACCAAGCATTCATTTGAGTTATACCTTTTTTTTATTTCTAGTGCTGCATAGCAACTCTCTCCTTTGTGTCTTATCTACTTATCCTTTTCTTTTTACCTCTGAAGTTACATAAATATGCTTGATCATCCCTAACCCAATTCAAGTGTAACTTGGACAATTGGATGGGCAACAGGAAATATATCCCTGGTTGGCACCAATGTCTCTAATGGATAGAGGCAACCTATAAATGGTTCATCTTCCAGGCCCCTGCTTGTAAATGTTTCATCTCCCAAGCCTCTGCTTACACTTATCAAGGGTACCAGAACTTTTCAGAGATTTGGCTGTTGTGGTCGTTAGCCTAGTAAACACCTATGAACCTATGAACGCAATTAGACGATGGTGACATTGCCCTACACCCTTTGGTTTGTCTGATATGGGTCTTCTTTGGCTTGATACACAGGTTGTATACATGTAGAGGGAAAATTCATTTTATACATTTAATATCTTCATAGGTGTTTTGGTTTGTCTGTTGTTGCATATATCATTCATATAGGATTGCTTTTACCGAAGTACAGTACATACATACATATAAGGATAAACATTTATCTCTTCATTATAGGTTCATCAGACACCTTTGTTACTACTACTAATAACACTGTTGTCTGGGGTTACTTATGTCTGATGCTCACAGTAATCAGCCAGTACATGGGTAGTTTGCATGCATCACTGTTGCTGTTTGCACTTGCTTAGCTCTTTTGTTGTTGAATGAAATGGTGAGTGTGGGCACTATACTCTGCCTCTCTCTGTCTGTCATGATCATCCCCAGCTGCAGGTTCCTTATCTGTGTCTGCTGACCCTGCCTGTGGTGCTGGGAAATGTGGCCCTTGCCATGGGTCTCCTTGCTGCAGCTGTTTCCAGAGAATGATGTTATGGCATAGAATGTCAGCATTTCAGCAGAGGTGATGCACCTCCAGGTGTATCAAGACATTGGAAACATGACTTAAGCAGATCAAAACATTCTCTATGAAATTTCTAGTCTAAGTGCATGCATTGTTGTAACCTTCTCAGTGGAGTTGCACGGGTTTCTTATGGAAGTCATGAGCCAAGGTTCATATGCAGGTAACCAGGAAGCTAAGAGGGTTAATTAATACTTCAAAGGTTAAATATGAAGGAAAAATAGCTTTTCAGGCAAAGGGCAACCACAAAGTTTTTGACAGCTATGTCCATAACCTCAGCGAAAATAAACAACATTGTGCAGAACTTATGGTAAATGGCAGCATCCACACCGATGCAAAGGTCATTGCCAACTTTTTGGCTGACAGGTTCAATGCAAATTTCTCTCCCCACTCCTCCCGATAGTTTTGCATATCACAATCCTCCCCACCATTACTAGGGAACATGTCATCAATGCACTTTCCTTGGCCAAAAACACTGCACTGATGGGCAGCATCTCACGATGTTTAATAAATAGCATGAGACACTACCTCTCTGGTCTGCTTGAATCACTTTTCAAACATAGCCTTCAGTCAGGTTTTGTGCCCAAGGAATGAAAGATGGCTGCACTCACTCCCCCTGCACAAAGGAGGTCCAACCACTGATCTGGGTAACTACAGACCTATAAGTTTTACTAGTCTCATATGCAAAGCCATAGAAAGAATCATCATGGGCATGATATATGAAGACATAGGTAACCTGCAAAATGCTAGATCTATCACAGTTTGGCTTTGTTAAAAGAAGGTCATGCCTATTAAATCTTGTGGACTATTTGAGAGGGTCAACAAAGCACTGGATGAAGGTACGACTGTGCACACAGCTTACCTTGACCTGGCCAAGGCTTTTGATACAGTATCCCCGTCAGGCATTATAGACAAGATCACTGATTTAGGTATAAACCCTTTTGTCACCCACTGGATAGCCAGCTGGCTCATTGATAGGACCCAGAAGGTCAAAATAGGAGATACCACCTCCATCAAGAGGCCAGTCATAGTGAAGTCCTCCAGGTCTCTGTCTGTTACTTTTTGGGATTTATTTTTCTGAAATAGAAGCAAATGCTGAAGGTTTATGGCTGACTAAGTTTGCAGATGATTGCAAGCTGGGGATTATCATTGACTCCCCTGCAGACATTAGCATTCTCCAAGAAGGTCTATCTCTGACTAACAAATGGTACCAAAGCCATGGTCTTAAACTTAATGCTAAGAAATGCATAATTGTACCCTTTGGGAAGTCAACCATCCCGGCTAATTACCATGTTAATAATACGCCCGAAGGTACACATGTAGACAGTAGCCTTACCTTTGACCACCACATGGCCACAGTGGTTAGGAAATTCTTTTATGCTGCACAACTTATAAGTAAGGGTATGGCATCTAGGTTCAAAGAGGTCATTATCCCACTGTACTTTACCGCCATCAGACCAATCATAGAGCACAATGCTCCCTTTAGTAAGTACCTGACCAGGCATATGTAGCAACTGGAGTGATTTCAAAGGTTGCTTACAAAAAGACAGCAAGCTGTAACAAACCTACCTTATGTAGAGTGCCTTAAAGCTCTTTCCCTCTACTCAGTCTCCTATAGATTGCTGAGGGATGATCTATGCCTGGCTTACAAGGCATTTGCAAACCTCACACTTATAAATCTCCTACATATTCGTAAGTCAAAGAGTACTAGAAATACAAGACCTAGTGACCTGAATTTTGTCTGTGACTTAAACAGAATATGCTGGACAGACAGATATGCATCCCAGAGACTGCCCCCTCCTATGGAACAGGTTTCCCATCCATGTGAAGCTGAGTTCATCTGTTACCCAATTTCAGTGCAACCTAGACCAGTGGATGGGGAATAGGAAATTTACACTATTTCTGGCACACATGTCCCTTATGGACAGAAGTAGCTTATAAATGCCTGGCTCTCAATGCCCTATTTGGATACAGGATATCATTATTCTTTTGGGAAAACTTAGAAAGCCCCCCCCCGTGTCGTTAGCCTAGTAACAATCTATGAATCTATGAAATGCATATTTTTCATCCCCCACTAGATGTCCTTGTGGGAACTCGACCCTAGAAAACCTTAGATACAAGTCACAGATGTGTCATATGTGGGAGCTGTGGAAACTGCCAGGGTTACCTGTACACACATTATAGATGATACCTTGTGTATTATAGACCACCTGACAGCTGATGGAGTGATAGCCTTTTCTGTTTATGTACCTCTTTCCCAGTTCACCAGGTGGATCTTTTATTTCAATGTAGGTGAAGTCTTTGGCTCCTGGAACCTCAGGAAATGTGCTATGGTATAGAAATTTTGCATGGTGATCGCTTTCCTCTTCTGGGATACATGAAGATCAGATATGCTCCCTCACATGTTGAGTATTGCATTGACTGAGAAATTGGTGGATTGTTTTTGAGGCATAAGCCTATGGCACCCTCACTGTGTCCCCTGTGGGTCTCAGAAATGTCCCTGTAGCTAGTATACATAATGTTACACATACCTTGGTTTCCACTGGGATGGATTCTCCATGATTCCCATGGGGCCTCATGTGAAGATGGCAGATGTACACTATTTGCTCTATGGTATCCTTGTCCACCCTGTACTGCTCAATTATTGCTATGTCATGAAGTTCATGGCAGGTCAAACATGGCCTGAATGCCTTAGTCCTTCTAGGCCAAAGTCTGTCAGCAGCAGCGCATTTTATTAGAACCTGCTGCACATATGGATTGATGATGACTGCAGCAATCCCTAACATTTTTCAAGTTTCCGCATGGATATATTCCAGCATGTGATGGAATTCAGAGCTAAAGTGAGTGCAACATATAGGCACTCATTTTATATATTCCTGAATTGTGCTGCCATAATTATTTGCTTAATTAGCAAGTACTTCTGCTCTTTATACACTGATTAGCATATTCAACCACTAATCCTTGTTTTGCTGCCAAGCGTAAAGTGTACTGCTGTTTACCGAATCGCAAACAGCTTGTTCATAGTTGCTTGTCTTACAAACAGGCTTAGTGTGATGTGTAGGTATTCATGAATACTAGCCTTTCAGTAGAAAATGGTGCATCTTAAAAGGATGTGAAGTAACAGGGATTCACTGAAAGATGAGAACTATATACAGGTCACCCTGGAACTGACAGAATTAGAGCAATAGGAAGAAAGGTAGTCCAGTTGGGTAAGCTAGTTGAAAGACTATGAATGCATGTGCATTTTTTTCTTCTCACATGTAACAGAAGATGCCTAGGCAAGCACCATTACTCCTAAAAACGATATCAGGTACAGTTTAGAAAAGTTTCCACATGGATTTTGTCAGACTATTTTGGAATTATGCATCTCAGATACTAATAGATAAATAACCAAAATGATGAAATGTTGTTCACTTAACTGAACTTAATTTACAGTCTACAGCTAGTCATCTGAAATGACTTTTCTTTTCATGGCTTATGGCTTACCACTGCTTACCTTACTATGTTACTGACACTGGAACCCAGTTCAGAGCTAAAGAATGCCATAGATTTGTTAAGTAAACTGGAATAATTCATTCATGAAGTATACCAAAGCACCAAGCAGAGATTTTCATAACAGAAAGAACCATACATATATTCAAGGCAGGTATGAAAACACCCAAATATCTAGCAAATTATTACATTTCACATTTCCTTTTAGCACATAGAGCAACTCTGTATGTACAATGGGGCAAACACCTACAAAACTGCCCTTGACTGGAGACATCAAGCTATATTGGGCTTACTGAAATAGATCTTGAGTGAGGCTGACAGATAAAATAAACCCTGCAAAAATTCCAGCATGTTAATTGTTTTGAGTATACATCATTGAAGTGAAGAAGATTCCTCCTCTTCTTGGGATTCTGCTGAAGAATTCTTAAGTGGATTCCAGGAATTACTGTGGCTAAAACATTGTAAATCCTTAAGCAAAAATATGGTAACATTTAAATGTCTACAGCTAATACACTTGGAAAATGCATTTGAACAATTTGGACCCAACTTTTCAGGGACATTTTCATGTTATAATTGTTTGGGTACCTGTCAAATCTTCAAATGCTCAAAAGTTCGAACGTTACATGGTTGAGACCAAATGTTCGAAATTTTGAGTGCTCGAAGATAGACTTTCAACGGCACCATATGGTGCAGATAGGGATAATTTCCCTTTTCTGCACTGATGTGTGGTCTCTGAGTTGGCATATTTAAGCAGGGGGGTGTGGGGGGTGCAGGGGGGCTTGCACCCCTGCCTACACTGTTAAAGTGTTTTTTTCTGTGTTTTCTTTTTTTTTTATGTCCGAACATCCAAATGTCGAACATTTGGTCTCGACCATGTAATGTTCGACATTTTAGATGTTCGAACATTTAACATAGACCCAATTGTTTAATGGATTAACCAGGCTACTGAACCATCCCCCAACACAAACGCTCACACACACAAACATATTCCTTCCTACGCTGCTTTTCTCCCAGGCTAAAGAAAGCTCACCCTAGAATGTTACTCATGGAATCCATGACATCACATAATGTCACAATACTGATGTGTCAGGCATCAGTCTTTTAGAATGCAGTATAACTAGATTCTGGTAAGAAAGTCCAGACTCTCAACAAGGAGATCAGGTAGTTAACTTGTTTCCTATGAGAATAAATTTACTCCACTGATGGGGGAAATGAGTGTGACTGCCAGTGAAGAAGCTGTAAGGCATACTATATATCATGCAGAATATTTCTGCCTTTTTATGTCTGATGGTGTGAGTGTGATAGTCAAAATATTTTGTTTGCTGTGTTTTTGTATTTGTCATTGGTTCATGGTTGGACCCAAATAATATTTAATACTTAATGTGTAAAGGTATCAATAATATATTTGATGTATTATCAATATATTCATTATCAGTTCTTAATGATGCATTATCTTCAATATGTGTTTATTTGTAGAGTAAAAACACAAATTACCAGCAAGAGTCCAAAGATCATCCACGGATTCAAAAGCAGCAATGAAACAAAAAAATCCAGATGACCACCACAGCTTAAAAAGAACAGTTGTTTAATTTTGGACAAGCGCTTTCACGTAGAACACTATGCTTTCTCAAGTCTTCAATAAAAATGTAGTCATATACACATACTTTATATAGTCAAAACCACATTAATTAAATAATTTAAACTCAGTTAATATATTAATTAAAATTTTTATACATAAATTACTTAAAATTCAGTTATGGATTCATTTAAAGAGGGCATGCTTCCAACTCCAGTTTTATACATACATAATTATTCAAGCCTGGAAATACACGCACTTGCAGCTTTAAGATCCACTTTAGCTCTACCCTTTCCACTTGATTGTTTAAATTCCCACCTCTCTTATCTTTCACTACTATTTGCAAAACCTTGAACCCAAATTCATGTGCAGGAAATTCCACAATGTATTTAGCTAATGCATTCAATTTATTTCTGTTTCTTATATCGTCGCATAAGTTTCCTCCGGGTGCTCCGGTTTCCTCCCACATCCCAAAGACATGCTGTAGGTGGACTGGACACTCTAAATCAGCCTTAGGTGTGAGTGTATGCATATGTGTGCCTTCTGTGGAAGGTTGGCGGCTGGGCTGGCAACTCGACACTGTAAAAACTCCACTGCCAATCATGAGCGGACAGATGATCTGCTGTGGTGACCCCTAACTAGGAAAAGCTGAAAGAAGAAGAAGGTATGATATAAGAAACAGAAATAAATTGAATGCATTAGCTAAACACATTGTGAAATTTCCTGCACATGAATTTGGGTTCAGGGTTTTGCAAATAATAGTGAAAGATAAGAGAGGAGGGAATTTAAATAAGCAAGTGGAAAGGGTAGAGCTGAAATGGATCTTAAAGCTGCAAGCGCATGTATTTCCAGGCTTGAAAAATTATGTATGTATAAAACCGGAGCTGGAAGCATGCCCTCTTTAAATGAATCCATAACTGAATTTTAAGTAATTAATGTATTAAAATTTTTAATGAATGTATTAACTGAGTTTAAATTATTTAATTGATGTGGTTTTGACTATATAAAGTATGTGTATGTGACTGAATTTTTATTGAAGACTTGAGAAAGCTTAGTGTTCTACGTGAAAGTGCTTGTCCAAAATTAAACAACTGTTGTTTTTAAGCTGTGTTGGTCATCTGGATTTTTTTTTTCATTTATTTGTAGAGTCATTTATTACCTGTTCTTGTTTTGTTAGCCTTCCATATACTATACATACAAATCTGAAATTTCTTATTTTATTATTTTATTGTGGTATCGGTCTTACTCTATTTTTTCTGCATTTTGTTATATAGAGATCTGAATTGTTTGATTTTTACAGTTTATCAGCGAGACTTACTTGATGATTCTATAAAGTATGTGGTGATAAGCATTCACAGAGGCTTTTTGGTGTATAATTATATATCTCTTGGTGTACGTTTTACCTGAACTCAGCTGCATATTTGAAACATTTGCTGATTATTAGAAAGACAAAAAAGTGAGCATCTCAGGAAATTATGCAAGATACTGTAAATGCTGCAAGACTATGATATGAGAAGATAGAACTTGAAAATGCAAGTTTGATAAATCTCATATAAGGAGCAAGTTCCAGACAGGAAGGGGTGCTGTTTCTACAGACAATGTGAATGCCATTCATAAGGTCCTCCATTCACACACTTAAATATGCACAAAATCCATAAAATAGTTACTGGCTTTTCTTGTCTTGATTAATTATTATAGAAAGTCTGTGTATACCAAGTACAATGCTGACAGCATTATATAGGTTGTTAAAGGTAATGAAACACAGCAATGGAAAATGTTGCTTGGATCAGTTAAAAACAACAATGCACAAAATGAGAATAACACCTTCTGACACTATGAAAAATACACTGATGAAGAGTAACCACTATCATTTGCTAGTGACGCCTTAATGTGTAGCATATTTATTAAATGTCTTGTGTTTGTTACCTAGCTTAGAGTACTGATTCACATGGACCATTTTCAGGCTCAGCCTGGGAGCACTGTTGGCTTAAGCACAGAGTCACAGAGAATGTAAATACAGGTTTTTGTTGTCTTTCGGCTTTCCCAGTTAGGGGTCGCGACAGCGGAACTCTGGTCTGCTAGTGATTGGCAGTAGATTTTGATGAACGCCGAGGTGCCAGCTCAAAGTTCAACCTTCAACAAAGGCACGCCCATTTACGCATGTCTTTCGATAGCCCACCCAACCGTGGGGAGGACATGCAGACTCTACACAGAAGGCGCTCCCCGTACTCCAGCCGAGAATCGAACGGGAGAACTGCTGTGAGGCAACAATGCTACCGTTGTACCACCGCGGATGTACAGAATGTAAATACAGGTAGTGAGAGTCAAGCCATAGTCCACAGGAAGCAGCTTAATAACTGATTATAACTTCAACTTCCTGCACTAACTGCAAGAGAGGTGCAATGGCTTGCAATGTCATGCTTTCGGTATATGAAATATTAATTTACCAGTTAAGGAACCTTTTACCAGATAGGAAAAGGTATTCTCAAAGCATAAAGGAAACAGTTGTCTTTAGTTTTGGAGTGCTGAAATTCCATCTATATCTCAAGATGTATTTCTTTTCTTATCTTGTCTTGTCTAATCTTATATCTTATTTATCTATTTATTTATTTTAACATTTGTTAGAAAATCAAAGTTAGTTATCAGCTATAAACATTTAGTAGCATTATTTTGAGAACTTGAGAGTTTACATAGAATTGCATTAGCAATTATTCAGGGATGGAGAATAATAGTGTAAACCTAGAACTAACAAATAGCCATCAGAGTTAACAAATGGAACAGTAAAGCTGATGGCTCTACAGAGTTCCATTTCTAAAACTTCAGATAATACTACTGCAGTAATAATATACTGCAAGAATACTTTGTTCAAAGTACACATTCAGCACAGTCATATAAAAGCATATTTTTTTAATATTTTTTTTGTCCTAGTCTGTCTGCCATTAGGTCTTCTGCAACTGATTGGCCCATCTGTTACCTATTAATGTGAAAACAAGCTGCAGGAGACTTTATAATGATACTAATGATGCTTTATGCTCACTAGCAACACAAGAAGTCTGTGATGCCATCTACCTCCATAGTGTGCATTAACCCCACTGCACACAATTACCATGGATGACTACTGTACTACTGCAGCCTGGGAGAGACAGATGCACATCAATGGTCCATATACAAGCTGCACTGTTGATATACCCTTTGAGACCATCTCACAATAGACCTCCCACCTGCCAGAATAGGTCAGCTGACACTGAACACGTACTCCCACACCACCAGGTTGGGTTCTTAAGTTTTTGACCTGCTAACCTAACCTATGTCAGCCCTTTGTAGTCCTGGCTTTATCTCTTAATAACAAAAGCCAGCTCCTGTTAAAGCAGCTTTGGTAAGGTAAGTAATATCTGACCTTGTACTACTATGAGTGTTAAGCTTGAGATGGAAACCTGGAAATTAATTGGATCAAAAATGTTGGTTGAGATTTTGAGAAAGCTTTACAAAATGATTTAAACTTTCAGTAGAAAATGTTGTATCTTAAGAGGCTGTGAAGTAAAATGAGTTCACTGTAATTTCAGAAATGTGTATTTGAAAAGAACTTTATAGAGATCACCTTCTAATTGATGGAATGAAAGTAGCTAGAATAAGTGTTGCTTGAAGGTGAAAGCTAGTTGACAGTCTTAATACATGTTTAGCTCTTTTTTCTTTTTTTTAGTAACAGGAGATACATTGGCAAGGACCAATGCATTCACTGAAGTTTTCAGGTATATCTTAGAAATGTTTCCGTATAGATTGTGCAGGATCATTTACAAATTATGCATTCCTGATACTGTTAGATGAATACCCCAAATCAGTTCATTGTGCTCATATGATTGAAGTCACATCACAGTCTACAGCTAGTTATCTGAAAAGACTTTTCACTGTTTATGACTTATACCTGCTTACCTGGACATGTTGTCATTGAGATGGAAACTCATTTCACATCTGGGAAATGCCATAGTTTAGTTAAGTAAAATGGAATAATTCATTAATGAACTGTACCAAAACAACACACACAAAATATTAACTAAAGGAATTGTACACATAACATCTTATGCATTTCCTGAAATCCTCACTTTCTGTCATTTCAATAATTCAAGTTATGTATGTATGAAGACAAGTAAATGCTTTGTTGTAAATTGATAAATTTTGCTGTGGAGGTAAATTTCTTGGGACCAGTGTCTCAAACACAGAATAAGTAGCTTATGATTAGCAACCTTCTCATAATCCTCTAGATATGGTACATGGCATTTCTGCTTTTCCATGCATGATGATGAGACTGTGATTATAAAAAATATGCTTACCTTGTTTTTTTTTCTTTTATTTGTCAAAAGTTCATTGCTAGTCCAAACAGGTAACTAATACTTGGTGTATAAAGGTAACAATAATACATTTGACGCAATATCAATGCATTCATTATGTGTTCTTAATGATATGTTATCTGCAATGTTTGCTTACTGGCCAATCCACTTATTACATCTTTTTATTATCTTTGTCTTCCATATAATATATTGTATTTAAATCTGAACTGCCTTACTTTATTGTGGTGTGAATCTTTATGTCTTATCTTCCATATAGTATACCAGAATCTAAGTTGTTTTGTTTTTCAGCAAGTCTTAACTTGTTTTTCAATAAGTCTTAACTTGATGATTTCTGTAAAGTATATGCTGAATCATAAGCACAGAGGTTGTTTTGAATATAGTTGTCTTCGACTTGGTGTACATTTTGCACTATTGTTTCAGAATATTAAGGAAGAGTTAATTAAAGATCTGGATTCAGATGCATAATTGAAAATTTGCTGATTATTGGAATGTCAGATAAGTGAGCTTTACAGACACTACATGAGAGTTTATAAATGCTGCAAGACAATGGAATGAGGACTGAAAATTGAAAATGTTAATTTGATAAATCATATATTGAATATATGGATCATATTCGAGGCAGGTAAGGAGCGCTCTTTCTGCAGACAATGTCAATGCCTTTCATTAGGTCCTCCTATCACATACTTACATGTACAAAATGTGTGAAAGTGTTTCAAGTTTTTCATGTCTTGATAAGTTATTATATTATTGAAAAATTTTGTTTGCCAAACAGCACTGCATTGATTGCTAAAAGGTAATGTGTTACAACAATGGAAAATAATGCCTGGACCAATTAGTAGTTGTCATGGCAATGGAAAAATAATAATGCTTTCCAAAATTGTATAAAAATACTTATAAGAAGGTGTTAATACACTGATCAAATAATATTAGTATCAGTTGTTTGTGAAAGTTTAGCTTACAGCATATTTATTAATTTGTTTGATTTTATTATCTAGGTGAGTGATATGGACCATTTTCAGACTCAGCATAGAAGGACTGTTTGGTTAAGCTCAGATTCACAGAGTACAGAAACAGAGGTGGTGAGAGTCAAACCATAGAGTACTTGAACCAACTCATGAAATACTCATATCGTTAAGATTTTCCATTAACTGCCAGAGAAGTGCAGTGATTCAATATGTCATGCCTTGTGGAGATATAAGATCAATTATGTACCTATTAGGAAGCATTTTCTAACTAGGAAAAAGTATTTTCAAAGCATGAAAAAACACACCTTATTTTTTGCATAAAAGAAATGTTTTTCATTACAGTCCTTACTGACATAAACATTTACTAATATTACTTGGACAGCCTAAGATTTCACTTACAATACCTGCAGGAATAATTCTGAGATGGAAGATAATATTATAAACTAATGACTAACAAACAGGTTATAAGCTACTCTGGTGGTGTAGATGGATAAAGTCCTGACTATGGCGCAGGTGATCCAAGTTCGATTATCGGCTTGGATGTCAGACTGGGGATGTTGTATGGTTAAGAAAGTGTGGTCCAAGGAGGAGAAAAGGTGGATACATGGTTGAGTTTCTGTGGTAACAGGGAAATATACCACACACTCCCATTGCATGCTTACCCCTTGGGCAAAATCAGATACCAGAAGGCAGATACCAGCTTTGGTAGGATAAGTAAAGTCGAACCATGTTCTACCATGAATATTAAGTCTTCTGAAGGAAGCTTCACAATTGCCAGAATCAACAAATACATGAGAAGTAGAAAATGTTTTACAAAAAGATTTAACTTTTCAGTATAAAATGTTGCATCTTAAAAGTGCAGTGAAGTTACAAGAGTTCAAAGAAAGATGAGAAAAGTTGTATTTGAAGAAGTCTGTGTGGGTCACCCTGGAACTGACTGAATTAGAGCAATAAGAAGAACTGTAGTCTTATGGCAAAATATAGTTAAGAGACTGTAAATGAAGGTGCAGCTTTTTTGTCTTATTCTGTGTAACAGGAGGTGCTAGATAAGCAGCATTACTTGTATAGCAGTTTTCAGGTATATCTTAGAAAAGTTTTCACATAGATTTTGCAGGGCCATTTAGGAATTACAGAATCCTGATCCTGGTATGTGAATAAAATAAATTCCTTGTTTCCCACCTTTCTAAGCTAGTATAGTCCAGTTTTCAGGTTAGTGCTGAATTCAGGGCTGTGATACTAGTTTCTGAGTTGCCCATTCCTTGCTTGGATAGAAGGAAGTTTCTCTGCTCACCTGTGAGAGAGGGGAGCTTTGAGCAACCTATCTGTCCCTGGAGGAGTGGTTCCAGCCCAGAAGTTAGTAGTTTATTGGCCATTTTGTGTTAATTTCTATCTCTTTAATTTCCTTACTATAAAAACCACGTTTGCACGGTTTCGCGCACTGGGCAGTGCCGGTTAACTACGGTTAAATTATTCCCGGCTCCACTAAGTCTCCACTTCAGTTTTTCCCTTGAAACTAGTCTAACTCTCAACCTAAGCACTCAAAAAGCATCTTACAGCCCAGCACTTACTCAGACCTAATAGCAAGCACTAATATACCCTGACATTGATTGCCCAACAGGGTAAGGCTCTTTATTCACCCCTCACCAACCAATCGACTAAGCAGCTCACCCTACTATTCAGGCATGACCAAAGGGCAACTTCAGGTGCACTCTCCAGTCCAGCTTGTGAATCTGGGTATCCTGAGGCAATGTTACAACTGCCTCATGTACACAGACAACCCTCTCCTCCTACCACAAAACACTAACATATGCGAGAGATGCAATTATACTGCCAAACTGGAAGCTAAGCAGTCTCCACCCAAGATTGGAAGAGACAGTCAAGAGGAGAAGGTTAACACTTGCACCACAACTCCAGCCGCACACAGACCTACTAAAACAGCACTGGCAAAAAATACAGATAAATACACAAAATCGTACTCGGAGGCTCTAAATAAAAACCTGCAAAAGCATCAGAGACCTCTGAAGCAGACACCCAAACAACCTGCACTTCCCATCACAAACCAGACAACACATAAAACACAAAATCAGTGTGCATCACAATCACAGTCCTTAAGGCGAAATCACATACCTAACACTTTAGTAATAGATGACTCTATAGTCAGGCACACTGATGTCTCACTCACTAGGCTGGACAAGCAGAAGGTTACTGTTAGCTGCCTGTCGGGAGCCAGAATCTGCCACATAACACAAGCACTCAGGTCACTCCAGAATAAGTACAAATGCGACTCTGTCATTGTTCATGTTGGTGTGAATGACCTGAGATGTACCTCCCTGGACTACATGAAAAGAGACATGGAAGAGATCTCTGACCATGTAGCCCAGGCTGGTATGACCCTGACCCTGAGTAGCATCCTGCTCTCACCAAGAATGATACCTCAGTATAAAGAAAAATTATCAATTTCAACAATTGGCTAAGCTTCTGGTGTCATTCAAAGGGGATCCAGTGTCTGTCAGCCTGGGATGACATGCTCGACAAGCCATGTTGCTTCACAAGAGACTGCTTGCACCTGTCACCCCTAGGCTTTCGAATACTGGCCAAGGCTCTTGCTGCCCCCATAGATCCTTTTCTAGGCAAGGCTCAAAAGTCAAACCCACCTCCATAAACAGCGCAATTAACAAAAACTGAGGGTTATGCTACTCAATGCCAGGAGTTTAAATCTCAATATGCATGCGCTCGAAGCACTCCTCAGTATGGAGAACGTTGACATCTGTGCAGTAACTGAAACCTGGTTCAAGGCTACAGAGAGCACCCCAGCACTACTGGACTACAACTCATACCACACATTTCGGCCACAGAACACAGACCGAAACACAAAAGGAGGGGGTGTATCCAAATTCATCAAGGATACCTACACCTCCAGGTTAGTGGCGCAGCATGATACCTCTGAAATCATCCATGTGCAACTAACATCGGGCAAATCTGCAATACAAATTGTAGCCTGCTACAGATCATCCACCATGACCCAGGACCACCACTCCACCTTTCTGGAGACACTGGAAAACATGAAGGCCCTACCAAACACCCTGATATTGGGCAATTTCAATTACCCTACCATTCATAACTTACACTTTTTTTTCAACACTTTTCTTCATCTCTCTCTCAATCCCAGGTAACAAATTTTTTTTTATTTATATACTCCTTTACTACTATCATCAATTCCTTTCCTTACTGAATCCAACTACCTGTCCCCAAAAAAAAAAAAAAATATATATATATATATATATATATATATATATATATATATATATATTATTATTATTGACTTTGATTGAAATACTGTTGATCAGTCTGTTTCTTTTAATTCTCTATATTCTATGTGTGTATATTAATTATAGTTCTTGTACCTCTTCTTAATCTCTGTATGTATATATTTGTATTGTAATCTGTTGTTGGAGATTTTCTCCCAGTGTCCATTGTTCTGAAAATTTTCTGGGTTCTTCAGGCCCAATGGACAAACCTGTGCAAAATAAATAAAAAATAAATAAATAAATAAATAACATTCACTGGGAAAACTACTCGAGTACAAATTCCCAGGCTCAGCGCTTCCTGGAATTCATCAACTCAAATGCCCTGGATCAGCTGGTAAACTTCCCTACCAGAGGTGAAAACATATTGGACCTGGTCATCACCAACATGGGCGACAGGTTTTCCACACCGGAGGTCAACCTGTCACTGGTTAGATCAGACCATAAACAAATCACTCTGGGTGTTCACACCCCACTACCACCCCAAACTAAGGAAACCACAGTAAAAAACTTTTCTAAAGCAAACTTCATCTTACTTAAGACAGAGGTGGTAAGTTTCACAGCCCCACACTAAAGGATAATGCTGCCCAAGATGCAGAAACCTTTACAAATGCACTCTATGAGCACCTACAAGGATGCATGGATCATGCCATCCATAGCAAAACCAAGACTCACTCCTCTAAGAGAAGGAAACCAGTTTGGTGGACCCCTGCAATAAACAGGCTATACAATAGAAGGAGGAAACTAGTTCAGAAAAAAAGCAAATCCCAAGAAGGAAAGACATCCCTGATCAGTATCAGTAAGAAACTGAGAAATCATCCAAGGCTATCTTCGAAAGAAAAATAGCCAAGGATTCAAAAGATAACCACAAAGCCTTCTTTAGCTATGTTAAGAATCTAAGTGGCAACTCACAGATATGCACTGAACTAGTGCAAAATAGCACAAAATATACTGAATCTACTGATATTGCCAACATCCTGGCAGATAGATTCAGTGCAAACTTCACCCCCCTCTCACCTCCAAAAGGGCCCACAACAATACCGGAAAAGTGTAGTGTCCCAAAAATCACAGAAGCACAGGTGAAAACAGCCCTTTCAAAAAACAAAAACACAGCGCCAGTGGGACCAGATGGTGTCCCAGGTTGCGTCTTGCATGAACTACAGAACAAACTAACCCCCCCACCTAAACACGCTGTTCAACCTCAGCCTCTCCACAGGCTACATGCCCATAGAATGGCACACAGCAATGGTTATTCCTCTCCACAAAGGAGGGGCCACAACTGACCCTGGTAACTATCGCCCCATAAGCCTGACTAGCCTGGTCTGCAAGGCTAAGGAGTGCATCATCATGGAACTCATTAACAAAGACATTGGGAACCTCCAAACACTTGACCCAACCCAGTTCGGCTTTGTTAATGGTAGATCATGCCTGCTAAACCTGGTTGACTTCTTCGAGACAGTCACCAAGGCCATAGACGAGGGAAAGGTGGTTCAATCAGCCTACCTTGACCTCGCCAAGGCTTTTGACACCATTTCCCACTCGGGTATTACAGAAAAACTCACCAGCCTGAACATAAACCCCTACATCACGAGATGGGTTGCCAGCTGGCTTACAGACAGAACTCACACGGTAAGAATAGTGGGCTCCAGGTCCAACTCTAAACCAGTCACAAGTGGTGTCCCACAAGGCTCGGTCCTGGGACCCCTACTGTTCGGCATATACTTCTCAGAAGTACAGGCAAACACAGAAGGACTATGGCTAACCAAGTTCAAAGATGACTGCAAACTTGGAGCCATAGTTGACTCTCCAGCTGACATGGACATCCTCCAAAAGGGCCTTACTGAGATGGACACCTGGTGTCAAAGTCATGACCTCAAGCTAAATGCCAAAAAATGCATAGTCATCCCATTTGGGAAAAACAAATCACCCATGAATTACCACATAGGTGGCAGCCCCCTTAATACAGAAGAGTTAATAAGAGATCTGGGGACCCAGGTAGATAGTAATCTCTCCTTTGACAATCATATTGCCAAAGTAGTTAGGAAATCCTTCTATGTGGCCCATCTAATTACTAAAGGGTTCACATCTAGAAATAAAGAGGTTACAGTGCCCCTCTACTCATCACTCATTAGACCCATCATAGAGTACAATGCCCCATTTGGGATGTACCTCACAAGACACTTTCAACAGCTGGAAAGACAGCAAAAGTACCTCACCAAGAGGATTACTGGTCTCAAACATATGTCCTATGCAGCCTGACTGAAAAAAGTCCGACTGTACTCAGTGGCATATTGCTTACTCAGAGTTGATCTCTGCCTGACTTACATAGCCATGTCCAACTCAGAATTGATGGACATGCTCCACCTAAAGAAATCCAAGTCATTGTGAGCCACACGCTCTAGTGAGCTAAACCTCGCTACAACAATAAATAGAACATGCTGGAGGGACAGATTCCTGTCACAGAGACTCCCCATGCTTTGGAACAAAATTCCAAATTACATCAGGCAGAGCCCTTCACTAACACTCTTCAAGAGAAGCCTTGACGAGTGGATGGGTAACAGAAAATACACCCCTGGGATCACTTCATTGGCTCTGCTTGACAGAGGATCAGTTAATTAATCAATGGGGTGGCAAAAGCAGACACACTCTGGCTAGGCTTATAAATGCCCTTGGGCAGATAGCCTAGTACCTACCTATGAACCATGAACCTATAATACCAAACAATGAATTGATGTTGTTCACATGCTTGAACTCACTTTACAGTGTACAGCTAGTCATCTGAAAAGACTTTTCCCTGCTTATGGCTTGTCTGGATGTATTGCCACTGACATTGGAATACAGTTCACATCTGAGGATCAATGTATTTTTGTTAACTAAAATGGAATAATTCATTCAAGAAGTGTCCCAAAGTGCCCTTCCACATTTCCTTAATTGAAAACCCATACATGTATTCAAGGCAAGCATAAAACACTGAAATATCTTGTCATATATAATTAAATTTTATCTTTCTTGTTAAAGTACAGTGCAACTCTTAATTGTACTGAAGGAACTGATAAACTTGATGATACTGGAATTAACTAGAAACAACTGCAATGAGACTGGAATAAATGTCTTTATCTGTTAATTACCCAAACTTGTGCTGAACAGGTGCCAGTCTCTCCTTTATGGGCCAAGTCTTCTTGTACCTTTCACAATGAAGTCTGCAAACTGTAGTTCAGTGAAGAATGCTTTATTATGTGCAGTGGAGGTAGAGGTTAACAATATCTGAATACTGTCAACAAAAACAGTGCTGATAAACAATAACAGTCTGTACAAATTCTTTAATATTCTGCAATGCTGAATAACAGTAACAGTGCTATACATATAACAGTGTTGATAAATATATACAAAGTTTCAGCATGTATATTCTGATTCTCCTGAATAATATAAACTGAAACAGTCTTTTCCTCCTGAATAATATCATTAATATTCTGGAATGGAGGATATTTGACCTGATTTCGGTACTCAGGCTCAAGTCTGTACTGCAAAAGCTTTCTGCATATCAATCCAAAAGAACTAACTTAACTGAATAACTGAATGAAATGAACATGTTTGAAGTATTTCCTAATAATACCAAAACCCTATAATGTTCTACATGCCTCTTTAGTTTTGGTTTCCAAGCCTTGTAATATCTGGTTGTTCTCAAAGTATTGTGCATTCTGTTTTTATCAGTACTTTTGACTGAAGGTTATTTTCACTGATATATAATGAAACTGTACGCAAACTGTGAAAGCCTGCTTTAATATACTGTATTTTTATACATTTAAATAAAATCTGATCGAAAAACACCTCCTGAAGATACCTGAACACTCACAAAGGTATTTTATTTCTGTATTTACTTTGAAATATGAAATATAAAATGAAGATACAGGCCTAACCTTGCATTTCCAAGCTTGGGAAAGGTCTTTCTTACTAACTGTATTTCTGTAGGATTTATTTTGTAACAATTATTTCTGAAATTACTGAGATGGAATTTAATTCTGTAGTTACTTTCATACATTTATTAATATAATCTGTGAAAGCTACTATAATGATCACTGGAGCTAATATAAGTTTTTTTTAATCTGGTAAATAAACTTGCAATTTCAGGTTTGACCATTAGGTATCACTTGAGCATTTATGGTCTGTTTGGATTGAAGTCTCTTAACTTTATGATAACTGGGATGTGTTACAATTGGGCTTGAAGCATAATTCCCATATACTGTATTAACTAGTGTCTATACATTTTCAGCTAAATTTGTTACTAATAGTTCTATTTATGTTTTTTAATTTCTATGTGCTGTAACAGATTTTCCTATTTTAAATTTGTGTCTTAAATATTCTGTAAATATTTATGTGCTGTAATAGCAGAAGTACTTTTACTAAAACCTATGCTTTCTGTATTTCAGCTAAAGTAATGTGTAAGGTGCACTGTATTCTGTAAATTAACAAACTACGCCTGACCTGTTATGCCTTGAGTATATTACATATTTTTTAGAAAACTTATCTTAATAAACTTGTTACAAACAAATCTGTCACTTTACCCTTAAAACTAATGACTGAGAAATGTGGAGGGTGATATAGTAATGCTATTAAGAAATGTATGATGTAATAAGCCTGTTACAAACGATACTGTCACTTTACCTTTAAAACTAATGACTGAATAATCTTAAGTAATACTGTTAGAAATGTATGTGACCATGAATGTTATATTCTGAAATCTGACTGAAATGTACTATACTGAACGCATAACTGAGTATGAATGTCATATTCTGAATCTTGACTGAAATTTACATTAGAGTGATGCATATTTATACGGAACTTCTAAAATAGCTGTGTATATTCTGGAAACAAACTAAACTAATATTAAAGGAATATATTTTTTGCCAGTATTACCTGAGCACAGATAAAAACATAATTGAAATCTAGTAAATGTTATATTCTGGAAACTAAACTACTAGTACCTTTTTTTGCCAGTATTGTCTGAATATAGATAAAAAAGCATAAACTGAAAACTAGTACTGATATACAACTGTCTGAAAACATGTGAACATTTACATACTTGCTTTAACTCACACATTTTAACTTTAAGGAAGACTTTCATTTAGATAATTAAAATACATTTAAACAAACATTGAAAAAATAACTAAAACACATTTTCTGTAGGCAGTTGACTTGTGCACCACAGCTTTTGCCAAGTTTAGGCCTTACTCTACATTGTTCCAGTCACTGCTGAGGTACTACAGGCTGCTTTAATGTCTAAGTGCCCTTCTTGTATTCATTCTATGTTCAGGTCTTCCAAACCTCCCCTTTTCCATCTATTGTGCAAGGCTGGGTGGCTGATGTTCTTTGACCAAATTTAAAATTTAACTGGAACATCAACCTGGAAATTATTTAGTAATACCTACCAAGAACAAAAAAGCAGTACCAGGTTCTTAAATAACATTTGCAGCTTTAACAATTATAAACTGATAACATTTCTTGTTGCCTTGATTTTATTTACATTTTTCTACATGAAATAAACATAATGTACTACTGTGAACTAAACCAATGTTACTAATAAATATATTCTTGCAAATCTGAAACTAAACTGATAATGTACTACAGTGAAATGGAAAGGCTGTAACTTTATTATTAAATCAAATGGAAACCTCAGTGGCATTGTTTTTTTCCTGTCATAACCTCAAATGAAACTAAAGTAGTAACCTGACACTGTATTAATAGTTTAACTTGTTTTTTTGCATTTCTGCACCTTTATAAAATTTATCTTAACTTTGGAACTTTCTACATTTACTCTATGACCCTCAGGTTGTAACACAGCCCTTTCTTTAGCCGATGTCATTTAATTTTTTCAGTACACCTGAACACTGTGAGGACTTAGCATTACTCTCTACAATTGTCTTGAATAAATAGTAAGAACTGTAACTGCATAAACTATCACTAAGACTATTAACTTGTTTTTACCATACTGTTTTCTGGCATATAATACTATGTTTAATTCAGCTCGCTGAGCTGCTCTGTAATCTGATAACTCTGTTACTTAAGTCTGTGCCTCTGTGTGCTTAGTAAACTGCAATTTCTGCATGAAATATATACAGTCTTGAGTCATTTAGATATACACATCTGTTACTAGAGTTGACCTGATCTGATTTTGGATCTTTACATGTCTGTCCTTTATACAAGTATGTGAAGTTTTTTCATATAGTATACACATTTATTACTAGAGTTGAACCTGTGGCACATAATGACACATAATATTTATGATGCACACTTTTCTTGTATGGGATCTGAACTTTTGACTGTACTGTCTCTTTTAAAATGTAGTATTGACTTTCATTTTTTGCATTCTGTAAACTAGCAAAACATCATTTAATATATGTGAATGCTTTTTTGTCTTTGTCTGTATCAAGTTATTATTTATGCTTTGCAACACTTTACTACCATAATACAAAGTGCTTAATGTCTGCTAAATAAAACAATAACACAAAAATTTCATTTGCCAGATCTGTAACTGTAAACGCTTTATTCTCCGAATTAACTTGACTGTTATTTCTGTTATGCCCTATACAGCATATGTTTCCAGAATGGTAAATGTATACTGTTACCTTTTTTTTCTCACTGTCACCTCCCAATATGTCTTTCTGAGAAAAAGATAAAATTCGACTCTTGCACTTTAGCTATGTCATTTGAACTGGAATTTATTTTATCTTTGACCTATAAATCTGCATGTTCCTGTCATAACCAATTCTTCAAATTCTGTACATTTGCACAATCTACTGCATACAAATTCTTACAAGTATCATCTGTGTGCACTACTCTACATTCTTCAACATTTTTATTTTTCCATAAAATCTTGCTATTGAAGTCTAAAACAACATGTAACTCTGATGACATGTCAATACCTAATATGAAGCTATTATACTTAGAACTGTTTGCTGGTGTAATCCATAACCCTTTAAATCCTGACAAAACTGCATTCATGTTCTCGAGTAAAGGTCTTTTTGTAACTGAAATTATTTTGTCTGTGTTAATTAGTACATTATTCCATGTTTTTGTAAACAATGAAATATTGTCATTTCTTTCAACTTTAAATGACAGATAAGTAATCTAGTTTGGTGCTAGACTGCCACACCCTTTATAGATAAGCTGAAAATCCTTTTTTATAGAACTAGCAATAGCACTGACTTGAGCTATGGAATGAAATTCTTCTTTAATTTTCCCTGAAACACTTATAATAACATTGACTTGAGGTAATGTATGCATTTCTTCTTTACTTTACCCTGAAGTCTGTATATCATTTATGCTGGTGTTTATTTCATCAGACTGATCAAAATCTGCACCCTGCTCCCTCTTACCCCCCCCCAGTGCAATATTTGCACTGGTGTCTGAAAACAAGAAACTAGAATGTATTACATTCTGAACATCTGTACTTGAAATAATGTGAACTTGAAACATTGCAAATGTTTGCTTTATGTTTGGTCAGGAAATCTGCATGTTGTACATTAACTTTGCTGATGTCTGTATGTGCAATACTGTGACTTAATACTGTATTTTGAATTACATGTGCGGTATTATTTAAACTGATTTCTGAAGATTGTAAATAATAATTTGTGTTATTTAAGTTTGAAACCATATGAAGAAAAGATGACTCATTTGCAAATTGTGAGACAGTGTGTCTGTTGCAGTGTGCTTCTGTGATTCTAAAAAGCTGTAACATCCCTAAACTTCTTCTTTCGGCTTTTCCTGGTTAGGGTTCACCACAGCGGATCACCTGTCCACTCATGATTGGCAGTGAATTTTTTACGGTGTTGAGTTGCCAGCCCAGCGCCCAACCTTCCACAGAAGGCACACATACACACACACTCACGCCTAGGGCCAATTTAGAGTATCCAATCCACCTACCGCATGTCTCACCTTTAAATTTAAATGAATAATTCTGGAACTCAGTTTTTTATACTGCTTTATCAAATTTTTAACTTGAAACCAAACATTTACTAGTGTTTTTACTGTAGAAGTATTGTTTGACATATTTGTACAATTTACCTTTACTGATGTATAATAAAAATGAATTCTTGTATAACTTTATTATTTGAAGTTTTTTGAAGAATGTGTCCTGTCGTCCGCAGCTTTTATAACTTTTTCTTGCTTCCTGGCTGTGTGATGTCACACTGGAAATGTGAAAGTTTGTTGTCCGCTTTGGAAATGATGAAGTACATTGCTGTTAACTGGATAAAGTCTTTTTATATCTGAAGGAACACTGCTGAAGGTTGTAGATTTTTGAAGTACTGCTGCTCTGTTGATGTTTATTGAGGCTTTTTCTGAAGTAATGTTTCAAATAAACACTAGTTCTCTGTAATCTGGCTAACAGCTGCAATTTCTGTATGTAGTGGTGCATCATCTGCTGTGTTCTGTAATTAAGTTCATTCTGAGAAAATCAGTGGTGTCCTTTGAAAGGTCTGTTCTGTAAGGTGTAACTGTAGTGCCATCAGCAGTGGGCTTATTCTGTATGGAGTTCACAGTCTCCCATCTGGAAAAACACTGGTGTGCTGCTGAAAAGTCTGTTACAAACATTCTGCTGTAGTTACTGATAGACTGGAAAAAGGTGTCTCTGTAAACTGTTAACAAATACTAAAAAAGTATGCTGCAATAATGAAACCTTGAAGTTAAGCTGGCTGCTGCACTTGAAACTGTACATGAAAGGGTTACTCACTACAGCTGTCTCTGATCATGGATCTCCAGAGTAGCTGTTGGATTTCAAGAAATATTTTTCTCTCCCTGCTCAGGCCTGTTCGGATTGCATAATAATAGTTTACTGCAGTGAATAACATTTAATATAATAGCATCAGACGTAAATGTCATAGCAGCATATTCAAATGGTATATAGCAGCATAATATATCACATAATTGAAAGTATGAAAGTAGTTCAACAATGATGCCTGAACAAGTCTTGTACCAGACTCCATCTGAACTCTCTGTCATAAACATACATATTATATTACTTCAGTTCAGTAACTTTCCTCTGGTAGCTGTATCCACCCCTTCAACCTTGATTTCCTGGCCTTGTCTTGCAGGTGCCTGACAGTGATTAACTGTCTATCCTTTATCTAGCATTCCATTACAAGTACACATATCATTCATTTGAGAAAGGGACATTCTGTAGCTTTTCATTGAGAACTGTTATTTCTGCACAACTCATGCTTAGCTTTTTCCTTCTACTGAACTGTCTTTCCCTGAAACTGTATGCATTCTACTACACTTATTCTACCTTATGCCTCACAACTATTTTTAAGCGAAAAAAATCAATCTAACATGTACAACAGGGTAAACACCCATAGAACTGTTCATGCTTGGACACAAGAGTTAAACTGGACTTGTTGAACATGGGAGGAAAAAAATACTTGTAAAAATGTCACCATATCAATAATGCAGAGTATATATTCAAGTGGTGAAGAGTCATTCTATTCTCTGGATAAACCAGGAGGCATCTTAAGTGGCTTCTAGGAATCACTGTGGATAAAATATTGCAAATGATTAAGTAAAAGTATGAGAAGATTCAAATTTGTATACACTATAATTCTTGAAAAATGCATTTGAACACTTTGGAAAGTTTTTTCCTATGCACTTTTTTACTAACTAGACTAACGACCCCCCCCCCCCCCGACACACATGCATACACACAAAGACACATTTTTGTAAGCTGTTTTTTTGACAAGCTATAGAAAGTCTGCAAAGAATGTTGGTCATGGAACTCTTGATGTCACATGATGTAACAATACTTATGTTCTTTCAGTGTTCTAAAATGCAGTGTGACTACATTCTGGTAGAAAAGTACAGTTTCAGAACATGACCATTGGGTATTGATTTCTTTCCTAAGAGAAGAAATGTATCCCTCTGATAGTGGGAAAGAAGAAGAACAAAGTGTGATGAAATAGGTGAATTTACATTAATGGTAGATGTTCTAGTAGATCACTTTCGCAGCACCCTAAACTATTTGGGTTATATCCTGCCCAAGATATGAGTAATAGCCTGCCTTCAAAACTTTAGGGCATGTTCCATGTATCCTAACTGCCAGGGGGTTGAGCTGAGACATATAAAAAGGCAGTCTGAGTGCCAAAAGCTTCAGCTCTTTCTTGCCACAAGATGGGAGGCACTAGCATTGAAAGGAAAATGGTAGAAAAGGAAAAAGCAATATAGAACACATGTAACTATATTCACATGGGTATATACAACCACACCCTGACAATATAGCAAAAATAAAGCAAGTGAGATGGAGAGAGGGAACAGCTACTGCAGCAGTGATCTACTATCTACTGTTACCGTAATTTGATTTAAACTACCGTACTGTTCAACATTAGATTGCTATTGCAGTAGCCTAAGCTATTTGGATGGATTACTATAACTTATGGACATATACAGAGGAGAAAAGAATTCAAGAATCCAGAAACTCGAGGAGTATGGTCCTAGCAAAGCTTGTTCTGTACTTGGAAAAGGAATCTAGTTTTAATGCTTTGTGAAAATATGTACAGAGGAACACATTGCTGTCTTTAGAATACTTCTAGTGTCTACCCCTTTCTAAAAACCATAGAAGAAGCAAAAGTCCTGGTGGAGTGGATTCTAACCCTGCCTGGAAGTGGCTTGTTATAGTGAGAATAGTAAAAAAAGAAATAGTATGAGACCACCGTCTAATCTGCTTTGACACTGGCTGGCCCTTTTTTCTTGCCTTCATAGGAGGCATATAGCTGACTGGATTTCCTGAAGGAGTTAGGTCTGTCTAAATAATGTCTGAGGTTGCTTGTGGACATCCAAAGTACGTAGTATTCTTCCTTCCTCATTCTAGGTTATAGAAAGAATTCGTGGAGATTTACATATTGTTTCAAGATAAACTTTGAAACCATTTGTAACTCAGATACTCTTCTTGCAGAAGTCAGAGCAATGAGTAATGCTGTTTTCAATGTCAAGAACCTCAAATCAGCCAGATGTGCTGGTAAAAATGGAATAATTCTTAGTTTTTCTTTTTTTCTAAATACTTTTATTGAATTATCACTTGTGACATAGGCAAATTTACATTCATATAAAAGTAATAACACTATAGTTAACATAACATTTTACTTCACATATATTTCTATATATCATATATCCAAAGCAACATCACATAAATTATTCAATTCCTGCCTTTTTTAAAACAAGAAACATCTTTATTAAACCTGCACTTACTACATAGGCAATCATACATTTATACAAATGAAGACTAACCACACCGATACGATCCTAGTTGCAAGCATTTTACATCACTAACCATACTGACACACTCCCAGTTGCAAACATTATACATCACTTATAATCTACCCAATCTTTTAAACCTCATTCCTCCTTTGTATGTATTGTTCCCACAATTCCCATTTTTCCTATGCAGTTTGCTCTTACCCCTTTCTAAATATCTCATTTCCAGTTGTTTTATCTCTGTTACTATATTCACTACTTCTAGAACAGTTGGTTTAGATTTTTATTTCAGTTTTCTAGTAATTGCTTTTTTAGCAGCCACCATTATTAGACACAGCAAGGCCTTACCATACCTAAAGAAAAAGTTAAAAATCCCAAGGAGGAAACACCAGTTTTCTAGATGGACAGATATTATAGGCTCATAGGTTCATAGGATGATACTAGGCTATTCACCCATAGGCCCTTATAAGCCTAGCCAAGAATTTTGCCCATGTTCCCTCAAAGTCAGCATCTGTTTCTCATGTCCAGCAAAGACACAGGTGGGATCCCAAGGGTGTATTTTCTGTTTCCCATCCAGTCGTCCAGGTTCTTTTAAAGAGGGCTAGAGAGGTACTCTACTTGACATGGAGAGGGAGTCTATTCCACAGATGGGGGAGCCTTTGGGACACAAATCTATCCAGCCAACATGTTCTATTGACATCACAGACCAGGTTAAGGCCTTGCACATGGGTTGTGTGAGTGGAGTTTGACTTATGGATATGCAGGGTCTGGCTGGGTCTGAGATGGTCTTGTATGCCAGACATAGGTCACCTCTGAGCAGTCTGTACAAGACTGAGTAGAGGGACAGGGCTTTTAGCTTATCTGTATACGATAGGTGTTTTTGACCCTGGATTTTCCTAGTCAGGAACTTCTGTGGTTTCTTCAGCTGCTGCTGCATGTGCTTGGCAAGGTACATGCTGATGGCGGCATTGTACTCAATAATGTGTCTAATAAGGGACGAATACAGGGATGTTATGTCTGCCTTGCTCCTGGCTTAAATACCCTATTTATGAGGTATATTGTAAAACCCCTTTTAAAAACTGCTTAATTAGATGATAAGGGTAGTGTCTAAGGAGAGACAAGTAAAAATGGCCAAAAGATGAATCTTGATAGATGAGTAAGAAAAAACAGAGGATAATAACTCACAAAAAAAAAAAAAAAAAACTACCAGAGGCATCCTGGCTTTAAATGGGTCCTGGATCTTAGAATGGCACCAACTAGAAAATCTCTTCCATTTATATAAGATTTTCTCATAACAGTTTTTAGCCTCCTTTGGTACCTATTGCATGTCCTCAGAAAAAAGGTACCTAAAGAGAATCAAAACTCTTATCATTCAGGCAGTTATCTGAAGTGTTTACAATTTAGGGAGTATCAAACAACTTCTGTCTTGTGTGGGAAAATCCAGTCTGTGAGGAAGCATGTCGTAATTGTCCGTGGTGAATTTTAAAAGAAGGGAAATCACTGTTGCATGAACGAAAAGGAAGTTACTGCTACTATCTTTGAAGAGTCCTTCTGAATCTTTAAAAGAAATCTCTCTTGTTAATAGAATGGGTGGAAAAAGCGTACAAGAGCATTTCCTTTTATAGGAATGATAAAGTATCTTGTCTTCCAGGCCTAAATGTGAGGAATCCTTGGTGCTGACTTTCCTTAACTGTCTTTTTTGAAAGGAGGTAAAAAAGATCTATTTAAACTGCTCCCCGCAGTTGAGATTATTCCTAGAAGACTCTGGCTGTAGTTTCCTTTCACAACGGACTATCCTGGTCCTGCTCAGCTTGTCTTCTATAGTATTTTGCTCTTATGAAATGTATCTGGCTTGAAAACTTAAAATGACCTGAGTTGCTACCTCTTAGGCCATCATAGCAAGTTTGTAAAGAGGCTGAGATCTAATACCCCTCTTATTTGTTTATATACTAAATCATTGTGGTGTTGTCTATGATAACTTGAAGAGGTCCTGGGGTCAAAGATGATTTAAAGCTTTCAAAGCATTAATAACTGCCAGAATCTATTTGATATTGAATGTGCTTTGTCTGTCCAGCTTGTTTCACAAACATTGCACTTTCACCCATTTTGATACAGCCCTCAAGCAAAGTCTGAATCTACTGTAGAAAACTGAAGAGGAAGCAGAACGGGAGAAGGGGGAGACCTGGATTACGAGAATGGGTCCACCCACCACAATACCTTCCTTCAACAAATCCTAGCATTGGAATCTGAAAAGATAAATAGTGTTGCTGCTGAGACCAAACTGACATAAGGTACCATTTCATTTTTCTCATGTGAAACCTGACAAAGAGAATCATGATAATCATAGAAGCTGCGAAACCTAGACTCATTAGAAATTCCTTGGTAGATTCTAAAGATTGGTTGGAAAACCCAGGTAGATTTCCACTTACTGTTCTTCTTTGTCTAGATGAAGAAAATCTCTGTCTAGGGACGTGTCCAGCAGACATCCCAGAAAAGCTATTCTATGTAAAAGGATGAGAGAAGTTTTTTTTGTGAGTCCACTTGAAGCTCCAGACTCGGCAGGAGTTTTATGACACTTTTGAGAGTATCGTGACAATTGGAAAAAGAGTATATAAATATAAGACGAACATTCAAATATGGAAAGATGTGAATGCCTTGAAGTCTGCAGTAAGAAATTCCTAGAGTCATCTACTTTGTAAATATTCTTGGTGCAGATGATAAACCAAAGGATAACACAGAGAGCTGATAGTGCAAGGCAGATGTAAACAAGTTTTAGAAACATCTGAAATCTTTGCCAATAGAAATGTGATGGTAAGCATTTTTTAAGTCTAACTTTTCCATGAAACTGAGTAAAGGCATGAGCAGTAACAGGGTTTGGAAGGATAACACTTTGAACTTTGGGACCTTGACAGAAAGACTGAGAAAGGAGAGAGCTGGGAATTTTATGTTGATTTATTTGAGCGACTATCAGTTAGGGTTTGTAGAAGGTGCTCTGAAACTTTGAAAGCTGGTTGGTGATATAACCAAAATAGCTTAGGCTACTGCAACAGTCATCTAATATAAAGATGCTTACTTTGTTTGCTCTGTTTTTTACTTGTCAAAATTCAAGTTTCGGCCAAATGATAACTTATACATAAAAAGGTAGAGGTAATGTCTTTGATGTATTAATAAAAAAAAAAAAAAAATATATATATATATATATATATATATATATATATATATACTTTATTCAGCTGTTCTTACTGTAACTGTCTAAGTTTGCTGTTCTGTGTGCTATTATCTGTCCAGTTGCTCTTACTCTGCACTTATTGCTGCTTGTTAGAAGCCTTCTACTTTACTGCCTTCTGCACTTGTTTTTAGTCATTTGTTAATTTAATTGCATTTATTTAAACTGTATTTGTTGTAATATTGCTACACACTCAAGTGTACTAGCCTGCACTGCATTTGACTTGTATTTACTGCTGTTTTAGCTGCTTTTCTGTAAAAAAAAATTATTCTAAGCTTGTTTCCTACCTTTCTAAGCTTGTTTCCTGCCTTTCCTGTAACTAGTCTAGTCCAGATACAGACTTGCTGTATCCAGGACTGTTGGTAAGCTTCTGAGCCCCCCAAGCCTTTCTGTGTTGGAGGGAAGCCTTCTAGCTTATCAGTAGGAGTGGTAAGCATTATGTAGCCTATCTACCACAAGAGGAGTGGGTTTTGGCATAGAAATTGTAGTTTATTGGTCATTTGGGCAGTTTTTCCATCTCTTTCAACTTTCTGGTTTAAAAGCCCACATTTGTGTTTGTTCCCCGCCTTTCCTGTAACTAGTCTAGTCTAGGTACAGATTTGCTGTATCCAGGACTCTTTGTAAGCTTCTGAGCCCACAAAGACTTTCTGTGTTGGAGGGAAGCCTTCTAACTTATCAGTGGGAGTGGTAAGTACTGGGTAGCCTATCTACCACAAGAGGAGTATTTTTTGGCCCAGAAATTGTAGTTTATTGACCATTTGGGCAGTTTTTCCATCTCTTTCAACTTTCTGGTTTAAAAGCCCACATTTGTGCTTGTTTCCTGCCTTTCCTGTAACTAGTCTAGTCCAGATACAAAGTTGCTGTATCCAGGACTGTTGGTAAGCTTCTGAGCCCCCCAAGCCTTTCTGGGTTGGAGGGAAGCCTTCTAGCTTATCAGTGGGAGTGGTAAGCACTAGGTAGTCTATCTACCACAAGAGGAGTGGTTTCTGGCCCAGAAATTGTAGTTTATTGGCTGTTTGGGCAGTTTTTCCATCTCTTTCAACTTTCTGGTTTGTAAAGCCCGCATTTGTGCTTGTTCCCTACCTTTGCTGTAACTAGTCTAGTCCAGGTACAGCTTTGCTGTATCCAGGACTGTTTGTAATCTTCTGTGCCCCCCAAGCCTTTCTTTGTTGGAGGGAAGCTTTCTAGCTTATCAGTGGGAGTGGTAAGTACTAGGTAGCCAGTCTACCACAAGAGGAGTGGTGTTTGGCCCAGAAATTGTAGTTTATTGACCATATGGGCAGTTTTTCCATCTCTTTCAACTTTCTGGTTTAAAAGTCCACATCTGCACTTGTTTCCCACCTTTCCTGTAACTAATCTAGTCCAGATACAAATTTGCTGTATCCAGGACTGTTTGTAAGCTTCTGAGCAGTGCCAAAATCTGTTCTTCAATTTTCCCTTAGATCTGCTAGTTCTCTCCTCTCCTGCACTTTTACTAGCTTGTTAGTTTAGCACTTTACCAGACTTCTTGTAGCAATTATTGTAATGCACAAAAATGTTACCAGCACTAAACGTTCTACAAGGAAACAGCTCCAGTACATATTAATGCCCACCCCTCCAGGAATGTCTAAAGGTCAGTTCCCTGTGCTTTCTCCTATTAACCTGGTGAACTTGGGCATCCTGAGGCAATGTAGCAACTGCCTTATGTACACTGATAACCCTCTCCTCTTACCCCCAAACACTCAGACTTGTGAGAGATGCACTTATATATCCAAATTGGAAGCCGCACACTCTTCAGCCAAGACCAGAATAGCTGGTCAAGAGGAGAAGGTCAACACTTGCACCACACCACATGGAACACATAGCCCTCCAGAGCACACACCAGCATTGCCTTCACATAAAAACACAAGCCACACATACACCTTCATGGAGGCTCTTAATAAAAATCTAACCAAACAGCAGAGTTCTCCAAGGCAGAAACACACTCGACCACAACAACACAACACTAATCACAAGACGCATAACTCTCCTAAACAGTGTGCCACTCAACCAAAGCCCCTGAGGCAAAACAGCATGCCCAACACACTAGCCATAGGTGACTTGATAGTGAGGCACACTGATGCCCCACTCACTAGGTTGAATAAGGAGAAAGTAACAGTCAGCTGCCTGTCAGGTGCCAGGATCTGCCACATAATGCACAAACTCAGCTCCTACAACAACAGGTACAAATATGACTCTGCCATTGTACATGTGGGTGTGAATGACCTGAGACGTACCTTCCTGGACTACATGGAAAGAGACATGGAGGAGCTCTTGGATTATGTGGCCCAGTCGGGTATGACCCTAGCCCTGAACAGCATCCTGCCATCACTCAGAATGATACAACAGTACAAGTAGAAAATTATTGATTTTTAACAAATAGCTAAGTTTCTGGTGTCATTCTAAGGGGATCCAATATCTGTCTGCCTGGGATGACATGATTGACAGACCTTGATGCTTTGCCAGAGATGACCTGCATCTGTCACCCCTGGGCTTCCGGATACTGGCCAAGGCTCTTGCCACCCTTATAGTGCCTTTTCTAGCCGGTGTTCCAAAGACCAAATTACTACTGTAGCAGCTACAAACAAATGCAATTTGAGGGTCATGCTGCTCAATGCTAGAAGTCTAAATCTCAAAATGCACTCGCTCGAAGTACTCCTTAAAATGGAGAACATTGACATTTGTGCTGTAACAGAGACCTGGTTCATGGCAGTAGAAAGCACTCCTGCATTAACAGGCTACAACTCATTCCACACCTTTCGGCCCCAGAACTTGGACTGAAGCTCCAAAGGTGGTGGTGTCTCCATATTCATAAAGGATGCGCACACCTCCAGACTGGTAGCTCAACATAACACCTCTGAGATTCTTCAGGTGCAGCTAACATTGGTTAAGACAGCGATTCAGGTTGTAGCCTGCTATAGGTCCCCAACCATGTCCCAAGATTCACACTACACATTCCTAAGCACCCTGGAGAATATTAGGGTCCAACCTAACACTCTCATACTGGGTGACTTCAACTACCCCTCCATTAACTGGAAAAACTACTCATGTACCAATACACTTGCCCAATGCTTTCTGGAGTTCATTAATTCCAATGCCCTGGACCAGCTCATTCTTACCCCCACTAGAGGTAGCAACATCCTTGACCTGGTCATTACTAACATGAGTGACCGTTACTCTACACCAGTAATCAACTCCTCCCTGGTTAGATCTGATCACAAGCTAATCACCTTGGAAATCCACATCCCTCCCACCCCTCCAACAAAGGTAACCACCATGAAAAACTTCTCCAAAGCTGACTTTGGGCTCCTAAAAACAGAGCTGGCTAACTTCACAGCACCTATGCAAATGGAGAATAGTTGCATGACTGCCAAATTATACACCAATGCACTGTACGAACATGTACACAAATGCATAGATCTCACCATACCCAATAGAACTAAAACACTCTCCTCAAAAAAAAGGAAGCCAATCTGGTGGTCCCCTGCCATAAACAAACTCTACAACAGAAGGAGGAAACTGATGCAGAATAAGGTGAAGTCCCAAGACAGGAAAAACTCCCTTATCAGCCTCAACAAATTGTTGAGATTACTCATCAAATCCTCTAAAGCTAGCTATGAAAAGCAAGAATTGCAGCAGATTGTAAAGACAACCACAAGGCCTTCTATAGTTATGTAAAGAATCTCCATGGCAATACCCAGAATTGCTCTGAGCTACTGCACAATGGTACCTCCTATACCGAGCCAACAGATATTGCAAATATACTGGTGGACAGATTCTGTGCTTACTTTACCCCCCCCAAAGGACCAATCACAATGCCAGTAGATTGCCAGGCACCCAGTATTACTTCTGCACATGTTAAAATAGCACTGCCAAGGCCAAGAATACAGAATCTATGGGACCTGACAGTATCCCTGGTTGTGTTCTACATGAATGAGGCTGACAAGAGCAGCGGCGGGTAAACAAGGTTAAACTATTCGGGACATCTAAATTCCACTCTTCAAATTTTCCCTTAGAACTACCTTCCTCGAGCTGTACTGCTGATCTAACCAGCATATCCTATAACTGAAAAGTTCATCTCTACTTGATTCCCAAGTAGACTATTCTCTATCTGTAAAGCCTAGCACTTACTCCTACAGTACTTGCACCTTGATAAAGCACTCTTATTATAGATAGTACCCCACCAGCCTAAAACCCACTTCCCCCGGAGTCTTTTGAAAGTCTCTTTATCTACTACTTCTAGTATGTCGAGGGATCAGTTGCTAGTGTCCTCTCCAGCTCAACTGATGAACCTGGGAATATTGAGGCAATGTTACAATTGCCTCATGTACACAGACAATCCTCTCCTTCACCCACAAAACACAAATACATGCGAGAGATGCAACTATATGGCCAAACTGGAGGCTGAGCTCTCTCAACATAGGACTGGCAAGACCAGACAGGAGGAGAAGGTAACCACACACAATACATACCAAGTCACACATGGTACCATCACAACTTCAAATCATACACATACTCACACAAAGACATACTCGGAGGCTCTGATCAAAAATTTACCAAAACAGCAGAGGCCACCAAAGCAGACACCCAAACAACTACCACCTCACGACCCAACACATGCAACACATAGACCACACAGTCAGAGTGTCCAACAGTCACAGCCCTAAAGGCCAAACAAAATGCCAGACACACTTGTCATTGGTGATTCCATAGTCAGACATACTGACGTCCGCCACCAGACTGAGTAAGGAGAAGGTCACAGTAAGCTGCCTGTCGGGCGCTAGAATCCGCCACATAATGCAAGCACTCAGGTCTCTCAACAGCAGGTACAAGTACGACTCAGTCATTGTCCACGCTGGTGTCAACGACCTGAGATGTACCTCCTTGGACTACATGAAAAGGGACATCGAAGAGCTCTCTGATTATGTAGCCCAGGCAGGTATGACCCTGACCTTGAGCAGTATCCTACCTTCACCTAGAATGATGCCACAATACAGTGATAAGATGATCAGCTTTAATAATTGGCTTAAATTCTGGTGTCATTCAAAGGGGATCCAATGTCTGTCTGCCTGGGATGACATGCTGGACAAGCCACGCTGCTTCACAAGGGACGGCTTGCACCTGTCACCCCTGGGCTTCCGGATATTGGCAAAGGCTCTTGCCACCCCCATAGTGCCTTTTTTAGGCAAGGCACAAATTCTAAACCTACCACCCTAGAACACCAAAAAGGAAAAAACTAAGGGTAATGCTGCTCAATGCCAGAAGTCTCAATCTCAAGATGCACGCACTCGAGGCCCTTCTCAATATGGAGAACATCGATGTCTGTGCTGTGACAGAAACCTGGTTCAAGGCTCCTGAGAGCACCCCAGCACTAACAGGTTTCACCTCATATCATGCGTTCGCCCCAAAATCTGGACAACACCAAGAAAGGAGGGGGTGTCCATATTCATAAAGGACACCCACACCTCAAGGTTGGTGGCAACGCATCGATGCATCGGAGACCATCCAGGTGCAATTAACCATAGGCAAGACTGCTCTGCAATTTGTAGCATGTTACAGGCCACCCTCTCAAACTCAGGAACCTCACATGGCCTTCCTGAAAACATTGGAGGATAAATGTATCTCCAAACACCACCATACTAGGTGACTTCAACTACCCTAATATAGACTGGGAACACTACTCAAGCCCGAACACTCTAACCCAAAGATTCCTGGAGTTCATAAACTCAAATGCCATGGAACAACTAGTCACCATCCCCACAAGAGGAGAAAACATACTTGATCTCATCATCACGAACATGGGATCAAAATGTTCAACACCGAAGTATACCCCTCACTGGTGAGATCAGATCATAAACTAATCTCGCTGGAGGTCCTCATCCCGTCCCCACCTGAAATAAAAAAGACCACAGTGAAAAACTTCTCAAAAGCCGATTTCACACTTCTAAAAACTAGTGTGGTCTCCTTTAAGGCCCCTGAGCCAGTGGTAAACATTACTCAAACCGCTGAATCACTTACAAATGCCTTCTACCAGCACCTACAGGACTGCATGGATCAGGCAATCCCAAACAAAACTAAGACTCTCTGTACCAAAGGCAAGCGTCCAGTCTGGTGGACCCCAGCCATAAACAAGCTCTACAACAAAAGGAGGAAACTACTACAAAATAGAGCAAAATCCTTGAAAGGTAAGACACCTTTGATCATTATAAGTAAAAAACTAAGAGCTCTCATAAAATCATCCAAGGCAAATTTTGAGAGAAAAATCGCCAGGACTCTAAAGACAATCATAAGGCCTTCTTTAGCTATGTTAGAAACCTAGGAGGAAACTCCCAGATATGCTCAGAATTAGTTCAAAATGATGTGAAAATTACTGAACCTACACACATTGCTAACATACTGGCTGACAGGTTCAGTGCAAACTTCTTCCCCCCAAAACGAGACATATCTATTCCAGAGGATTGTAGCCCCCCAAACATCTCCAACGCCCAGGTGAGAACTGCCCTCACTAAGGTAAAAAACACAGCATCCATGGGACCGGATGGTGTCCCCGGCTGTGTGCTTCATGAACTCAATGAGGAATTAAACCCACAGTTAGGACAGCTGTTTAATCTTAGCCTCACCTCAGGATACATACCCAAGGAGTGGCGCACGACGACTGTGGTCCCACTTCATAAGGGCGGTGCCTCCACAGACCCTGGAAATTACCGCCCCATTAGCTTGACAAGCCTTATCTGCAAAGCCATGGAGAGGATCATAATGGAACTCATAAATAAAGACATAGGGAACTTGCAGACTTTGGATCCAACCCAGTTTGGCTTTGTCAAAGGCAGATCCTGCCTCTTAAACTTGGTTGACTTTTTCAAGACAGTCACCAAGGCCATTGATGAGGGAAAGGCAGTCCATACAGCCTACCTCGACCTGGCAAAGGCCTTGACACAATACCCCACTCAGGTATCATCGAAAAACTCATCAGCCTGAATGTAAACCCATACATCACAAGATGGGTTGCAAACTGGCTAAGTGACAGAACCCACAGGGTCAGAGTTGCTGGAGCCATGTCAGACTCAAAGCCTGTCACAAGTGGTGTCCCACAGGGCTCAGTCCTGGGTCCACTCTTGTTCGGCATCTACTTTTCTGAAGTACAAGCAAACACAGGAGGGTTATGGCTGACAAAGTTTGCAGATGACTGCAAACTGGGCACCATAGTCGAAAACACATCTGACACAGATATCCTCCAGAAGGGCCTCACAGAAACGGATAACTGGTGCCAGAGCCATGGCCTGAAGTTAAACACCAAAAAATGCATAGTCATACCCTTTGGGAAAAACAAGGTTACCCCTAGCTACCATATAGGTGGCAATCCACTGAGCACAGAAATGCCATCAGGGATCTGGGGACCCAAGTTGGCAGTAGCCTTTCGTTTGACACTCATGTTGCTAAAGTAGTTAGGAAAACCTTCTATATCGCCCACCTGATCATGAAGGGATTCACATCTAGATCAAGGGAGGTCATCGTTCCCCTGTACTCATCTCTCATTAGACCTATGATTGAGTACAATGCCCGTTCGAATGTATCTGACCAGACACCTGCTGCAGCTTGAAAGGCCCCAAAAGTTCCTCACCAAAAGGATAAAGGGTCTCAAAAATATGTCTTATGCTGCCTGACTGAAAGAACTCCAGCTCTATTCAGTCTCATACCGCTTGCTCAGAGGTGACCTGTGCCTGACATAGAAGGCCATGTCAAACCCAGATTTGATGAATATGCTTCACCTCAAAAAATCTAGATCCCTCAGAACCACAAGGGCGGGAGACTTAAACCTTGACACGGTTATAAATAGAACGTGCTGGAGGGACAGATTCATCACCCAGAGACTCCCTATGCTGTGGAACAAAATCCCAGTACATGTGAGGCAGAGCACCTCGCTGGCCTTGTTCAAGAGGAATCTTGACCAATGGATGGGAGATCGCAGATATACCCCAGGGATTACTTCAGTGTCACTGCTTGACAGAGGCACAGAAAAATGATAGGCATAGTTTTTATTCAAACTAAAGGGGTGACGAAAGCCACATAACTATGGGCTAGGCTTATAAATGCCCTTGGGCAGATAGCCTAGTATGAACCTATGAACCTATGAACTACAGAGTGAACTGGCACCTCACCTGTGTGCACTGTTCAATCACATCCTCACCTCAGGCTTTGTCCCTAATGAATGGCACACTGCTACATTCATCCCTCTCTACAAAGGAGGAGTAACTACAGACCCCGGGAACTATCGCCCCATTAGCCTGATGAGTCTGATATACAAAGCTATGGAATGCATCATCATGGACCTAATAAACAAGGATATAGGGAATCTCCAAACTCTGGATCCTACACAGTTTGGTTTTGTGAAGGGTAGAGCATGCCTGCTCAACTTGGTCGACTTCTTTGAGTCAGTCACCAGACATGTGGATAAACGTAAGGTGGTTCATACAGCCAACCTTGATCTGGCCAAGGCCTTTGATACCATTCCTCACTCAGGAATCTTGAAAAACTTACTAAGCTAGGCATCAACCCCTATATCACTAGGTGGGTTGCAAACTGGCTCATAGATAGAACCCACAGTGTGAAAATAGCTGACTTCAAGTCAGACTGCTGACCAGTCACGAGTGGAGTTCCACAGGGTTTGGTCCTGGGTCCTCTCCTGTTTGGTATCTACTTCTCTGAAGTCCAGGCCAACATGAAGGGACTCTGGCTGACAAAGTTCGCAAATGATTGCAAGTTGGGAGCTATCATTAACTCCTCAAGTAATGTTGACATCCTACAGAAAGACCTCAATGAGACCAATGACTGGTGTCAGAACCATGGCCTTAAACTCAATGCCAAAAAATGTGTCTTCATCCTCTTTGGGAAAAAAAATATTTCACTTGAATTACCACATTGATGGTAGTCCACTGAACACAGAAGGCATCATAAGAGACCTGGGAACACAGGTTGACAGCAACCTCTCTTTTGACCACCACATTGCCACTGTGGTCGGAAAGTCCTTCTATGTGGCACATCTCATTACTAAGGGTTTTGCATTCAGGAAGAAAGAGGTCATTGTCTCCCTCTACTCTTCCCTCATTAGGCCAGTCATCGAGTACAATGCCCCATTTGGCATGTACCTCACTAGACACCTGCAACAACTGGAGAGGCCACAAAAGTACCTCACAAAGAGGATCCTAGGCCTTAAACACTATATGGAGAGACTCAAAAAACTCCAACTATTCTCTGTCTCATATCGCCTACTTAGAGGCGATCTCTGCTTGACTTACAAAGCCATGTCTGACCCAGCTCTGTTAGAAATGTTACATCTAAAGAAATCCCAATCCCTCCACACCACACACTCCAGAGACCTCAACCTCATTACCACAATAAACAGAACATGCTGGAGGGACAGGTTCATAACCCAGAGACTGCCCATGCTATGGAGTAGACTTCCCATACATGTCAAGCGGAGCACCTCACTGGCTCTCTTCAAGATAAACTTTGATGAGTGGATGAGAAATAGAAAGTTCACCCCGGGGAGCACTCCAGTGGCTCTACTCAACAGAGGCACTGGAAACTAAGGTCGGGTGGCACGATGCCAGTGTAATCCTTTGGGCTAAGCTTGTAAAGGCTCCAGGGCCATTAGCCTAGTACACACCTATGAACCTGTGAACCCATTATTGATTCATTTATTTTCTTTTCTTAATCATGTATTATCTGCAACATCTGCTTTCTGGTCAAGTCACTTATTACAGCTTATTATTATTATGGTTGCTTTCCTTATTGTATGCACAAATCTGAATTGTCTGTTTTTATTGTGGTATCAATATCATGTTTCACCTGCTTATGTTATACACAAATCTGAATTGTTTTATTTTATTATGTATCAACAAGTTTTACTTGATTAATTCTATAATGCATGTGGTGATTTTTTGTGAATAATAGTCTATCAATCATTGTGGGTTTTGCACCATCTATTTTTCAGGATTTAATAGAAAATGAATTTAAAGACCTGGATTCACCTGCATATTTGGAAAATTTGATGATAATTGTGAAAACAAAAAAAATGAGTATCTGAGAAATTTACATAGGATGCAATAAATGCACAAAACTATGTCATGAGATATTGAAATTGAAAATTTGAGTATGATAAATCACGTGTTGAATATATCGAACATGCTCCAGACAGGAAAGAGTAGCTCCTTCTGCAAACAATGCGAATTTCACTCATGACGTCCTCCAGTTATATACATCCACATTCACAAAATGTGTACAAAGGTTAGAGATTTTGATTTTCTTGATTAATTATTATGGAAAGTTTATGACTACCATGTAGGATATACCCCCGGATTCACTAATCTTCCATGCAGGACTAACTTAGTCTTACACAGAAGTGCCCATGTAGGAACAGGACGGCAGCGCACCATGCATAATAATGAAGGTGCACTGCTCAAGGTCCTAGGCTTACACAGAGCGTGTACGAGTGCAGGGGACATATCTGAGAGCAGATCTCTCAGAATAAACACTCCCCTGCAATGTAGAACAGCAGAAAGTGGAAATAAATGAGCGAGACCATGCATAGGTGTCCGCATATCCCCACCAACAGTCCCCCATGTTTACAACAGCAACAGGACATAAAAATCAAAAGAAGAAACCCCTTTATTTTCTTTTAAAAATCCGAGTACAGCTAACCGTAGGTGTGCGGGTTTGCCCATTGCTTAGCTATGGTTAAAGCAGCTTAAAAGGCTAAAGAGGATAACAAGGAAAATATACACAAATGAAGCAACACAGCAATAGTGTAGTGGGCAGAGCATTTGCCTAACAAGCAGGCATTCCCAGTTTGAGTCCCACTACATCACAGTCTATTTTACATGGCAAAGCATGGTATAACTAATATATTTATTGCAAAACCCACTAAATAACATATATTTATGAACTGGAGTACTGCAGGAAATGCACATGTGAAGAGTCAGTATCATAATGAATAAGGCAGTAGTAAGCAGGTGTAAGCACAGATAAGCAGTACTAAGCATATGTAAGCATTAGTAAGCGTGTTTAAGTGTGTTTGCATGGGGGTAAGCACTGCCTACACAGATTAAGCAATGTAGAAGCTAACTGGGTGTAAGAAACTATAACCTGAAATAAGCAGTGCTTCCCACTGCACAAACCTGTGCAAACTCACTTACAACTGCTTTAAAGTGCCTTAATCACTCTGTAGCCAATGGGCCTTGTTCTGCCAAGCAACAAAATAAAAAGCCAGACAAGTCTTGAACCCAGGACCGTATATACCATAGTCCCAGTAGCTATCCACCAAGCCATCAAAGAAGTACAGAAGAATGAGGTAGTAGTAGATATGTCCCCACCATAGTTTAACAAAGGCATCAGTATACAGTCATATGTGCCGTAACCGACTACATAACATAAATATATGTGAACTGGAGTACAGCAATAAGCCCAAAACTGAGGTGTACTTGTAATAGAGTGTTGACATCTCAAATAAAACACAAGGAACCCACAGAGCATACATACACATCAGGGATACGAGGCATACATATAAGGTGTAATGAATAATAACACAATGCCAAAAAGACATTATAATGAATGTCTACTGTAGGCAACACCAAGCATTGCACAGGCCAGTTTAGGAGGTGTAAGCAATGTGTGCACCAGCTAACTCTTTGTGCCCAGTGATATACCCCTTTAAACAATGTCAACATTAGGTAAGCAGGTTTGCCCATAGCTTAGCCTTTTCAAAGCCGTCCAATCACAGAAAAGTGCGGTAAATCAGCCCTACTTAAACCCAAGAGGCAGGAATACAGCTCGTAACTGGTTGTAGCTTCCCCTTGCAGGCACTATAGCAGTAAGGGGAGAAGGAGTGCATTTCCAGGTGCAGCGCTGGTGCATCCAGGAGTCCAAGGTCATGGCTGGACTCCTAGTTAAAGACCATGCACAGAAACTGCTGCAGGGCCAGTACCAGGGCTCCCAATATAAGGCAGAGGCCTGGGACCATCTCGCCCGTGACCTCACCAGTGCCAGTGGCATACACTGAACTGGTGAGCAGGTCAGGCACCACTACTCCGACCTGAAGCGGCAGAAGGGAGACCTCTTGGAGGAGTGGTTCCAAGAGGCTAGAGCATCATGGAATGTCCCAGCTGTGTGTATCATTCCACTACCTGTTTCATAATTTCCAGCTCAGGTATATCATGGATAGGTATGGCTAAATATTCCTCTTATGTCCCCCACAGCTGCAATGGAGCGGACCGCAAACCAGAAGGCCCACATCTGCTGCCTGGTGAGGTTGCAGTGTTTACTATCACAGGAAATAAAAATAAAAGTAGTAGTAAAGTAATTGCTAGTATAAAACCTTTATAGTTCAAGGCAAGTACTGCATACACTAGAGAACATGGCAGGAAGAGTCTCATATTGTTAGTATGGCAATAGAAGTGTAATACCCTGGCAAAACAGGTCAAAACTGCTGGACTGTATGTGTATATTCTGGTATCATATGGTAATGTAGATTTGCAATCATGTAATAGTACTGTAGTATTAAGCACTGTTACCCACACCATGCACCATAATGTGAATGTGTAGGAATGCCTGTATATGACAGGTGTAATCCCCAGAGGCCATTTAGTACAACTGAGAGACACATAGACAGTAAACAGGGGAAATGCAGAAAACAAAACCTGAATAGCACATGCAACTGAGATGTAAACTGTTGTTTTATTAGCACACGCAGCCACAGTTTGAATCCTGCCAGTGGTAGTATTCTGCATACAGAATTATACACCACAACTGTACATATATGTCCAGATTGCCTATTAAAGTGGCCCATATCTAATGCCTATCAACCTGTCCCCCTGGGAAATCAGTGGGATGATCCCAGACATATAGGCAGCAAACAGGAAATACAACTGATTGACACACATCTATGACAACAAACCTGGCACACTAGCAACTCTCCAATACCTTATGTGACTAAGAAGCCACATATGTCCAATTTACACCCCCAACCTGTTAATCTGTGGTCAGAGTGTATACAGTAACAGAGTGAGATGTATGTGCATAATACTAATGTGTAATCTGGAACCTTGTGTGGCAATAGTCAGGTAGTGCTAACAAACATTGCTCCCACAGGTACAGTGGATACAGACACTGTGCTGTGAAATACAGACCAATATAACCTGTACTGGTACCATCCACCCTGGTATTGTAGAGGATCATGAGTGCTGCAGTTTCTATGAATAATAAAGTATCACTGGTCACTGTCCCCCACACTGTGCTACATAATATAACTGTAGGAAAGCATGTATATGTGTGTGTCAGGTCACTAAAGGTGGAAGAGGGCAATATTCTAGATATGTCCAGGCATACCAGCATGTGATCAACACATGGCCAAAGTCTGTGCAGAAAGAGTTGGATAGTATAATGCAAAACATCAACCCAGAATCCAGCCGTATGTGTACAGTTGGTCAGTGTTAACAAACATTCCCTCCACAGGTATGTCAGGTAAGAGGTGTATACCACAGGTAAATCTGGTACATGTGTAATGATGTTGACAGACATATCAGTATCCAATATAGGTCTATAGGGTAGTGTAGTAAGACTTGTAAGGTACAGATAACAGCACTAACTATAAAAGTAATGTGGAGTACAGGAATATACTACTTGTCAATTAACATCTTTCTCTCTCCCACCTTATCTCCAACAATAATCAACATACCCACCCCAAGTGGTATGTACTGACTCTGATAATGGCCAATTGTTTGATAAATATTCTAATGGTTCCCATGCATGTGCCATATTGAATTATTCCAACATTGTTGGCATGGTGCCATCAACATACCTGCATGCTGTTCTTATTACCACTGTGGTCTCATATATGCATGTGTTCTGTTTGCTATGCAACTGTTCCGTATCTGGTGTCTGGGTTAATGGGAATATCTATGCATGCTGTTATACCTAACCTTGGAATGTATTGACTATTACTAACCCATATATGATGCTGAAATCTAAACACTATAGCACGCTTGGGAAGGCCGGTCCTAGTAGACCCACCCATCCCACCTCTGCTGGCCGAGGCACCAGGCACCAGCATGTCTGGGGCCCAACCCCGCACCTCCCTGTCCATTGGTCCTGCACCACTTTCAGGTGAAACTGCCTCAGGGGATGGGGCTTGCCCCCCCGGGAGTGGGCACAGACAGGCACCTGTCACCCGTCGCCAGGACGGGGTCATGGTGAGTACAGTGATCAATGAACAGGTCGGTGATCTTCTATGCCAGCTTGAGGGCCGCATGTCATGATTAGAGAGTCAGCCTGGCTTTGTAGCTCAGCCCCCAGCACAGCCACCTTTGGGGCTGTGAAGGTGCAGTGGTGACTACCCATGGGTGGAGACCTCAGTCACACTGTTACCACTAGGGGGCTTGTGGGCTTCTGATATCCCAACACCCCTCCCCATCAAGGTGTTATCTCCCACATGTGTAATATACCACCCCTGTACGTGTCTTGTGTGTCTTGTCTGTTAACCTACACAACCTACATCCCCAAATATACCTACTACCCCTCCCCAACATCCCACTCCCATCTGAAAAAAAAATGGCAATCTGTTCCCACAAAAAAAATCTTGCCCCATACATAGCTGTCCATTTCGCACATGTCCACTGGACACGTAATCTGGTCTAATTGGCATCACAATGAATTTTTGTTGTCCTCACCCCTCTCCCAGTGGTTTGAGTGTCCAAATCTACCTCCAAATTCAGTGTATATGCACAGCTGTTTCCGTAGAAGAAATAGACAGCTATTGACCTTCCCTATACCATTCCTGCACATCCCTAGCTATTTTCCCTACTGTCTTTCCCACTTTGTGCCCCTTTTTCACCACTTTCCTATCAACCCTTTTTTTCTTTTCTTTTAAAGAAATTAGCGTGGGGGTAAGCGGGAGTAAGCAGTTTTAAGCAGCAGTAAGCGGGTGTAACCCTGTTTGCACAAGGGTAAGCACTGCCTACACAGGTTAAGCAATTTAGAAGCTAAGTGTAAGACACTGTAACCTGAAGTTAGCAGTGATTAGCTCCATGCAAACCCACGCAAGCCCTCTTACAACTGCTTTAAAGTGCCTTAATCACTCTGCATCCAATGGTCTGTGTTCTGCCCAGCAACAAAATAAACAACCTCTGCTAATCTCGAACCCAGGACCCTACACACCTTAGACAATGTGATTTACCACTAAGCCATGACAGATATACATAAATTTGATGTTATCACAAACATATCATCCAGCACAATCATTCAAAAGTACAGGAAATGTAGTAATATCATACCACACAACCTCTTAATGCAAGAATTCTGGACAAAGTGTGCCAAAATGTGGATAGAAATAGGGATATATGTCAAATATTGTTCTCATACACTTAAAACGTTGCTAGTTAAACAGTTATATGTATTAAAACACATATTTTGAAGGAGATGAACTCTGAAACACAAAGGTGTCATCACTAGTTACTGACTTCAATCCTGAGATCATCCATGTCAATTGCGAAGAGAATGAGGTACAGGCCAAAATTATGAGCCAAACATGCATGGACATATGGACAAATATATATATGTAAATGTAGACAGATAGACAGCTATATATATATATATATATATATATATATATATATATATATATATATATAACTTACAAATAATCATATAACATCAATAGTATATAGACAGATAAATATGTTCATATTTATGTATATATATATATATATATATATATATATATATATATATATATATATATATATATATATATATATATATATATATATATATATATATATGGAGATTTACATATATAAATATGTATATACATATATGTGTGTGTATATATATATATATATATATATATATATATATATATATATATATATATATATATATATATATATACACAGATAGAAATGTGTATAGCATGTCCACATGGGAACAACATCCTAAACCACTCACTACAATGTAACAGACCATATGCACTGTTAATGAGGGTGGGGGGACAAATGAGGGATACCAGGTAATTACTGTTACTTTGCCCCCCTCCAAAGCCCTAACAGATATGCTGCGCAATCCAATATCCAGCACATGTAGTTCCTGACTCCAGGACCCTCCACAACACAGCAACAATACTTTAACAGTAAGCCAATTTACCTGTAAACTGTCAGTGCAATATCTGTAACATATCAAGCAGAAATGCCATTC
>NC_056731.1:821826578-821986578 GCF_019279795.1 Protopterus annectens | reverse complement strand
AAATGTATAGTTCAGCAGCCTGTATCTACACTCTGTACAAAATCACTAGGTGGTAAAGACGTCATGTGACCAAATGTGTTGTAACTGTTACATAACAAGGCATAACTGACACCATCACATGCACACTGACAAACAGAACAGTCTGTATGGCAGGAAGCAGTAGGCTTGCATTAACCCAATTTATGTAAGTAATGTAAATATAAGTGAAGTATACGGTACTGTACATCCAGGTACCTTAAGGCAGCTCACCTCTGATACCCTCACATTTTTTAACAGCCTAGGTCATTTATTGTGCCCCCCCCGACTCAATATTACAGGGCCATATACCTGTGTTATATACACTGGCCTCTGGAGTGCATTAGAACACATATGTATTTTGTAGGTGATGCCCCACATATATGGCCCCAGTCCCACCATATGTGTGGGGGATACAACAACAGTGGACTGATGGCAGCAATGGCAGTGTGATATACTCACAGCCCAGTACAGAACAACCCGCAACAGCATGTCGTATGTGCAAAGCTTGGTATGCAGGTGGAGGACAGAGGCTGGAACACAGGCACAAATGTGGAAAACTGTTGCCATATACTAAGCAAGTTGCTAGTGTTACAGGATAGTCTGCAACATACCCTTAGTCAGGAAATTGAGGTTGGAAACAGAAATGGATGTAGCCATGTACTAATAGCACTCTATACACACACTGCTAGTGAAATATCTGACACTGGACCTGTGTGGTGGACAGACAACACAAGATAGGCACACCTCTGGCCCCCAAGAGGATATGCCCACAGTTGAGAGCTATGCAGACAGACTGCATTCCAAGGTAAAGTTGTATGTACATACACACCCTGTAACACCAGTACTATACAAAGCATAACACAACTCTACTCACACTCTGTCTGTAGTTCCTGAACCTCCTACAAATATGTAGTTGCCCTGAGTGTGCCAGTTCTCCTGTAAGAGGTATTGCTACCTGCTGTCAGTAGCACTGCTGCCCACGCACAGGATGGATGTCCATCACATAGGAAATGTACAGGGATCACGCCCACATGATGTAGGAGTTTAGAGTAGGGGGTTGCCATGACAGTGGTGATTGGAAGTACTACACACGTGTAATTTTATATATATATATATATATATATATATATATATATATATATATATATATATATTTGGCTATCTGGATAATAATATGTACATAGTTTTCCACCATATGTCCTGGACATGGAGTATAGCCCTACCCCAGCCTCTATAGTCCCACAGTCGTAGTGCAAGGAGATGTCAGGTATGTATAGCAGGTATATTAGTAGACTATTGCTACTGTTATTGGGATTGTCTTCACAGACATGGTGTGTGTTGGAGGTCACATCTGCTTATAACATGTGTGCCATTGGCTACAGACAGACATGCTAAGGACATCATAGTAAAGTATCTCTGCTAACACGTAATGTCCCTGTGGACTGCAGCAGAGATATTGGTCAATATATGTGGACATTCTGACACACTCTGTACAGTCCAGAGGTATACACATAACCCCTTAGTGCCAAACATGTGCACCATGCCTGACAATATCGATGTAGACAGCCATGTAGATGGGTATAACACATAATGACTGGAATACATTTGCCACCACAGGTTATGCATACACACCCCTGTCTGGCCTGACACATATAAAACGCTGGTACAGGGGTGTCATGGCCACATACTTCACTAGATATTGACATACATCTGTACAGCATCCCATTGCTCTGTCTGGCATACATGACTGTTAAGGGAGGCCTGGCAGCAGTGCATATGGCAAGTATCTGCCCATGACATCTCACTGGGTAAGCACACTAAGCTGCTAGGCATGTAACACTGCACTGTGCAAGCTACAAGCAGACTGGCTCAACACTGGCCTACATCTCCAATGGGGTAATGTACATATACCTGCATATATAGCAGGCACTACAGGCATGTCACAGCATAGAGTAAGATATACCTGTGTGAAAGTGCATAACCACAACCAATATAAACACAGCCTCATATGTTAAGCTAGAATAATATTACAGTATATAGACTATCTGTTCGACACCATCCTCATATGTGCCACTCACAGACTGACCCTACATATCCTGGGCTGCTACACAGTTTAGTCTGATGGCTGTCTGTGGTATGGGACATGTGTGTGTATGTCCCTACAAACATGTACGCCAATACGGTACCATACAGTGGAGCAGCATGTAACATCAGATAGGATGGGACCTAGAGCAATGACATCTACCACAGTCTGTACACAGGCTAAAGCACATATTAACAATACACACATTGTCGATATTCACCATAAGTACACAGACCTCAGTACTGTACAAACATCCATAGTATGTCCAGGTTATGTCATCCAATATAACCCCTACTGTACATAACATGTGTAGCAGTCTGATATCTCACTGGCTTGTTGTCAGATATGATGACACTTGTCAGATATGATGACACTAATTATGGTGTACAACACATATGCACCACTTCATGCACAACATATGTACACAGGTTGACAGAGTTGTGGCTGGAAGTACATACACAGGGCCAATAATGACATGTTGCTGTGATAATCTAATACATTCACTGTCGTAACAGGGTTTGTTGCAACATATGTCCTATGAAGGATAAGAAGCCAGTAACTGTCATGGCTTTCACCATCTACAGACTGCAATCCTCACACTGCCTTCTGCAGTCTACAGATAGATGCTCCATTGGTTACACATGAAACCAAAGGTACAACACACTGCCCTGTCTGCAGATGACACTACAGATGGGGATTCCTCATAAACATAGAACTGACATGGCGGGTATTAAAACATGCAGGACAGTCATATCCACACACACACACACACACACACACACACACACACACACACACACACACACACACACACACACACACACACACACACTGTTAAACCAACATTACTTCAAATGCAGTATAGCAGCACTTACAGTCTGTAGTCAGGTCAGGCACATCCCCCTCCTCTGTGTTGCCCTGTTTCCACAGTTTATGTTGTTAGAGGCAAATCCCCAATCCATCTGAGATGCTGTTTGCCAAATAATACTAGTTCCTGCTCACAGTGAATGAAAAGGGCCAACACCAACTTGATGTTCCTAGACATTGGAGTGTGTTTCCATGCAATTGGCTATGGGAATGTTACCACAGCTGTTCCACATGCAATCAGCTAGGGGAGGGCTGCAATTTCTGAAGAGGCCATCAGCTAATCATGAGCATCACTTAAAATACACATGCTGCTGCCAAGCAAAGCAGGTGTAGGTCTCCACATCCACCAGAAAGGGAGTAGGAGAGGCAGACAGAGGCAAAGACAAGTCAGGGAGTGGTGGGAGAGTAAAACCTAAGCATGTTTGTGTCATACACCTACCAGCACAGGGTATCAAATCCCTGATGACTATGTAGTGCTATCACAGTTCTCTGCAGTTATTGGATGTACCACATGGGTTATCTGTTGTGCAGCTCTCAGAACATATATGTGATGGTGACTGACATCTGCAACAGGGATACGGTAGCTATACAGCAGGTAACGTACACGTGCCTGTCTGCATGAACAGGTGCCAGCATCAACACAGCCACACTCTCACAGGGACACACACATTGACACACTTGGCAGGGCCAGGATCGCAACTCATCAGTAGTGGGATTGCCACAACACATCACTGTGCAGGTATCACATGCACCACATGGGTCATATGAGGGTTGTATGGGCAAAGGGTATGGGGATAGGTCTGACATCAAACAGCATGCTTAAGTATGTCCATGGGGGTTGTAGGGAGTGTGGATGTGAACATATGCACCATACAACATGCACAAACACACAGGGTGCCAGTACTGACATGCATGGGTGCATGTCTGCACGGGTGTGTGGTGTTCTACTGTGCCAGATGGCTGTACAAGGCTAGGCGATGGGTATACCTTGGCATCAGGCTACATGATGATGGTCTGCATTGTAGCTCAGGGCTGTAGTGTCTGCATTTTCCCACACAGGTGGGTATTGTATCCCACATCCAGTCACCTGGATGACTATTGTGTGTGGCCAATGCTGTGCATCACTTGCCATGTATGCGTTCCTTAGTCCATGACATGGATGGTGTCTGGGATGTGCACACCTCCCACATGCATGTATAGTGACATGTGAAACTGTACCTGGGGTGTCTGGCCCATATTGTGAACACAGATTATCATCAGATGTGCCAGTCTTGCCCACCTGTGGCGGGAACTAGTAATGGGCAGCAGGTTTACCCTGCACCTAAATTGGTAGCATGCTAACAACATTCCCTGGTGTCAGTGGCATCTGTCAATACAGGCCATGTTGTCAGGTATGGTATGTCCTTTGTGGGTCACATGTGATGGCACCACAGATGTTTTTGGTGTCCATTAGGGAAGAATGGGGAAGATGCACTGTCTGCATGTACGTGCATATTGGACAGATGGACAGGGTGCCATGCCCTCTGTAGCCCATAGCTATCACCCCATAGTTACTATCAGTGGCCAATATGCAGTGTACTACCCACATATTGGCCGTTGCCTAGGCAAGTGTGTGAGTATGAGACATGGGTTAAGAGTGTGCTCTGGGTAATATTGGGGTTGCTAACTGTGATTGCCTGGCCTTGATGTCACATGTATGGGTATGGCTTTGCACCCCAGCCTCTCAGCTATTTCACGTCTGTTATCCCTGTATGGTGGACATTGTGATATATAGTAGGGCCACCATATAAGAAATATGCAAAACCCACTCCACATTGACTACAGGTGTCACACACTCACAACCACCTCCACACAGGATACATGTCACAAACACACACTCACACACGCACACACACCTGTCATGTTTGGGAATAGAACCCCTACCTAACTAGTTTATTACACTACAGCACTATACAGTTATAGTACACGTCACAGAGATTGTTGGAGTACTCCTTCCCCAAACATGTATATCTCATTGGATGACATCAGCAGGATTGCCAAAGTAGGACATTTGAATTGTAGTGAGTGTGACTAGCCTAAAATGCATTGCTCCCTACACAGACAGTGAGACACACACAAAACCTCCAGAGCCGACATGCGTGGGTATAGAGCTGCTAACAGAGGTCTGTATCACACTACAGCATGGAGCTGTTATAGGATGCACTATGAGGATTACTAGAGAACTCCTTCCCCAAGGGTGTATTTCACAATGAATGACAACAGCAGGATTGCCAAAGTAGGCCATGTGAAATGTACTGAGTGTGACTAGCCTATAATGCATTGCTCCATACACAGACATTGAAACACACACAAAACATCTAGAACTGCCATGGGTGGGGATGGAACTCTACCACAGCTCTACATCACACTACAGCAGTATGCAGTTACAGGACACACTACAGAGATAACTGGGCTGCAACCTTCCCAGAGGTGTATTTCTAGGTGAATGACATCAGCACCCTTGCCAAAGTTGAGTATATGAATTGTAAGGAGTGTGAGTACCCTAAAAAGCATTGATCTCTACACAGTCACAGACAGACAGACATGCAGACAAACACACACACTCACACTTGCCAAGTCTGAGGTTAGAACTCCTATGTAACTAGTTTATCACACTACAGCAGTATGCAGTTATGGGACGCTCCACGGAAATTATTGGCCTACACCTCTCCCAAAGGTGTATTTCACATTAGATGACCTCAGCAGGCTTGTCATAGTAGGGCTATGGAGAGGGCGCTGTGTGCATGGGCCATAACCCATTCATCTAGGGGTTGACACGCCACATGCGGGCACACATGGGGTCATATGTCACAGGTACGTGTATACAGCTGCCAGATGACTACTTCCTTGTACAATCATGTTGCACAGCTGGCACGTACACCACATAGTCTGTAATGCTGACAGATACTGGTGGCTAGTATCTGCAGTGAGTGACAGTTGCACCTCATGTGTTTGGGGCCCTTTGGCTGTGTACTAGGTGGGACAGGCCTGGATGGCCTCCTGTCACAGTCACCCTCTTCCACACATCTATGTATGTCTACCTTTTGCTTATTATAGTGTGTTGTCCTGACATATATGTCTGTATTCCTATCCACTGTGTGCGCAGGGCATGAGGGGTGCATACTGACGAGTGTCTGCACTAAAAGCTGCAACTGCCAGATATGTCTGGTCCACTGGTATTTGCATTCATGGCCTTCATGTGTAGTGTGTGAGCATGCCCAGTATGGCCATCTGTATTGAATGTGTGGATCATGTCCAGGTAGTTTGTGCTGCAGTGCCTACCTTTATGTTGTACACAGACAGGTAGCATGCTGTCTCTGCAGGGTATCCATTGATCATTTGGCTTTGACTGTTACTACATTTCTGCATAGCGGGGGGGGGCACACCTGACTATTTCTACATTTCTACACAGGGTTGGGGGGGCACCTGACTGTTATTACATTACTATGTAGCATGGGGGGGGCACACATGACACTTGTACACATTTGCTATGACTGCACTGGTATGTCAGGTACTCCATTTCATTCTGTATTGCTAACTATCATGCTGACTAGAGGCATACCAGTGTACTACAGATTGTGGTTTTGGTTTCCCTACATATTATTGTCTGACTTCCTACCCTTCAGAACTAACATCCCACTGCCTGCCCTGCTGTGGTCTGTCTGTGTAGGTCTGGGGAGAAGGTTAACCATAGCCATCATTCTGGGGCCATGGCACAGGCTCTGTTTGAGTTGTCTACACCTGTCCTGCTGGCTGAGACTGTTGTTGGGTACAACTGGCATGTGTGGGTAATATGGACACACATGTCGCTCAGCACATTTCCTGCAGTGGGTTTTGTCACTCTGTGTAGTACTGGCTACTATGGTGACTCCAGTATGTGTTACAGATGTCATGGTGCCACTATGGGTGTCTACTGTCTGCTGTCATAACATTCAGCCACCCAATTCCCTTGCATGCTCACATCCATACCATAGCTACAGGTAACACATTCTACTCCATTTGGCAATTGGTAGGTTGATTGACTTACCTTGAGGGTGTGCCAGACTTGTGGATGGTGCTGAAGGGCTGCCTATGTCGGATGCACATAGTACACTCCCTATACATGGTTTAGCACAGGTAGTGTCATGGTTGGCACCCATTTTACTGTATGTGTGAGTCAGAGAGAGCTGTCATTCCCTGGGTCTCTACTGTGTCAGTGCATGTGCTATGCGTTGCCTATTTGCCAAGGCCAGGACATACTGGGCACGCCTCCTTCTGCCTACTGGGGCAGGCTCAGGTTGTTCCTCCTCTGGGTCCCTCTATGCCTGTGCAGGCCTTGGCATTGATGGGGGGCTGTGTGGTCCTGCCCCATGCTGTTCCTGGTGCAGCTGTTTCCGCAGGATCATATTGTGTAGCATAGCACATACCATAACAATTTGGGTATATGTACCTGGTGAATACTGCAAGGCTCCACCGGATGTATCCAGACACTGGAACCTTGACCCGAGCATCCCAAACACACACTCTATTATATGTCTGGCCTGTGCATGTGCTTCATTATGGCATTGTTGTTCAGGCGTGTGTGCATTTCTGATGGGTGTCATCAGCCATGGCTCCAGTGTGTCCCCATTGGCAAATCTATGGTACAGCTGCGTCAAATGCCATATGTGGGAATTGTCATAGCTTCCAGGGCAGCCGGCACACACATTCATTATAATGCCATGGGCATCATATACGGCCTGGCAGTTGATGGTGGGGATGCCCCTGCGGTTGATGTAGGCCCTACTCTGCTCACTGGGTGGTGCTTTGATGTGTATGTGCATGCAGTCTATAGCACCCACTACCCCAGGGTATTCTGCTATTTGGTGGAAGAGATGCATATTGCTGGTCAACACCTCATGAGTGTTGAGGAAATATACATGCTCACTGGCATGTGCTGACATGGCATTCAGGAACTGGTGGAATGCTCTGGATGCTGATGCCTGTGACATCCCCATGATATTCCCAGTTGTGCTTTGGGAGGTACCTGTGGCTAGTATACCTAGGCCTACACATACCTTGGTATCCACTGGGATGGGTTCCCCTCGGTCAGTTTGGTGTGTCAGGTGTGGCCGGCCCAGCTCAACAATTTTCTGTAGGAGATCTCTGTCCACCCTATTGTGCTCCACTATCTCCAGCTCATGTAGCCCCTGGTAGGTTACCTTCGGTCTGTACATTCTTCTCTGTCTCCTCACTGTGAGTTGTTCGGCAGCATTCATATCCTCACCACCCTCAGGCTCTTGCACATGTTGTTCTATGTTGCCTGTTGCAGTCCTTCTCATTTTGTAGGTTTGTTTGTTATAATTTCCCTGCTTGTATACACCGGGGGTGTAGAGTATGGGAAAAACCAGAGGGGAAGGTGTTTGCTTAGTTTGTAATAGTGTTCTGGGCTGGGCTAGTCTGCTGCCTGTGTAATTGGCTGATTCTGATACATTTCACCTGCCAGCTATGCTAGTTCTCATTGAATACCTTCCTACTGCTGTTTTCCCTTCCCATTGCATCCCTGTTTAAGCCCGTGTGTGCGCCGCGCAAACAGAGTGCACAAATGTGCACACTGCTGCCATTTCTTGGTTTAACATCTTTTTTCTTCCTGTAAAACCCAGTGCATGGTGCGCACACCCACTTAGGCTTTGTAAAGAGTGCTAGGCAGGCTTAGACACACCCACTAGCTTAGCTGTGCTAAGCTAGGTGCAAACCCAAGCCACAGGGCTCCAATCCACTTACAGTATACCTAAAGCACCCCCCCATGATGTCACCTACCTCCTAGGCTTGCACCCAGCTATTCATACTCTTACACTGCTGGGACCTGACTCACATGCTGGGGAAAACTGGGATTCACTATCCTTCCCCTCATTTGCATAGGATTGCCTGCTAATGCATAGTTACATGTCTCACACTGAGCCTCCCCCCCTTAGCAGCTACTACTCACTGGCCAGGTTGTCTTCTACCTGCCACTGACTTGCATGGCAGAATACCTATTTTAGTTAGAATGCTTATTTTAGGTTCATTTCCTTATCCCCCCCGATCCTGTTTGCGTACAGCTGCCCTATGCTTAAAAAGCTGAGATTGGCTAAAAAAAGTAAATGTTAATTTTTTTATTTTTTGCATCGTTTGCAATGCTAATGGCCTTATACTTGGCCTTTGGCATGCTTCATCAATGATATGCAGCCTTTATTTGGAGCTGTCATAGCTCCGTTTTGGATTTTGCAGAAATATACTCGGTTACTAAATGAGCACATTTCTGCAGATTGCGCTAGTCCTGCATGGACGGTCACAAGCTTCCTGGATCACAAAATCACTTCATTTGCATGGATTTCTCCTGCAAATGGGGTGATTTGCATACAAGGGCTTTGTCAGTGCAGGATTAGTACAGGAGCTCTCGTGCACGCCCCTGCAGGCTGTTCCTGGATCGCACGGCAGACATATTGCCTGCTTGAGCTCCGTGCAAGGATTTGAAAATCCAGGGGAATGTGTCACAGCAATAGAGAATAATGCTTAGAACAATTGAGAATTGCCATAGCAATAGATAAATTGAGAATAATGCTATCACAAACTAAAAATATAAAAAAAAACACTGGTCAAGAGTTATCAGTAGCATTTGCTTGCGACATCTTAGCTTACAGCATATTTATTAATTTGTCTGTCATTATTAACTATGATAGATCTAGATCACCAATAGATCATTTTCAGACTCAGCCTTGGAGCATGTTCTGGTTAAGCTCAGAGTCAAAGAGTATGGAAGTGGAAGCAGCAAGGGTCAAATCATAGTCTTCAAGAATTAGCTCTTCAAAATTAGCTCATTAATAGCTCATAGTGAGTTTTGGCACTAACTGCCAGAGAGCTACAGTGGTTCAATATGTCATGCCTTCAGGAGATGAAAGATGAATTACTTAGCCATTTAGAAGCCTTTTTCCAACTTGGAAAATGTATACTCAAAGCATGCGGGAAACAACTGTTCTAATGTTTGCAATAAGGAAATCCCATCAATATCTCTAGGCCAGAAAATTCAAGTTGCTTACTGATAATAAACATTTACTAACATTATTTAGATATCTTAACACTGCAGTGGTGGTGCCGCGGTAGCGTTGTCGCCTCATAGCAAGACGTTGTCCCATTTGATTCTCAGCTAGAGCGTCTTCTGTGTGGAGGCATACGGGAATGCAGCGTGCCTTCATTGAAGGTTGTGCGTCAAGGCTGGTAACCCGGTACGTAAAAATCCACTACCAATCATTAGCGGACCGGAGTTCCGCTGTGGCGACCCCTAACCGGGAAAAGCCGAAAGACACAAACAAACAATTTGGATATTTTAACAGTTTACCAACAATAGCAACAGTGCTAATCTAGTGACAGACTGTAACATTAGAAACCTAGGAGTAATAAATAACATACCATAGCTTTCAAATATCACGATAAAGATGATGGACTCCACCAAGTTCCATTTCTTGAAATTTCAACTAATACTACATAAGCTGTAATACAGTAGATGAATTGTCCAAAATATGCTTCAAGGAGAATCCTAATAAAGCAATTTTTTTTTACTTTCTTGTCCCTAGCTTATTCACCATTATCTCACCTGCAAATGATTGGCCCATTCATTGTCCATTAAAGTGAGAACCAGCATCAGGGGAATATTATCTTAGTACCAATCAAGGCTTTCTTCTTTAAAGACCTAAGTTTTGCTTTGAAAGCTGACATGCCCACTAGTGACACAACAGCTTTGTGATGCTCTCTGCCTCCCAAAAATGTGCAGCTATACAACTGCACCCCCCCCAGAAGACTACTACACTACTGCATGTTAGGAGAGTTAGTTGTATATCCGAGGCTCATACACATGTTGTACTGTTGCTATGCCAACAGAGACTGATCCATAGCAAACCAGATCTCTTCCTTCCTACCATAATGGGTGACTTGACATTAAACACTCCCACCCTATCAGTTGCCTTCTTCCGTTACTGGGCTGCTAACCTATCCCAGGTCTTGGCCTTATTCCTTCATAATGCAGAGCTAGCTCTTTTAAAGACAAATTTTGTAATGTAAGGTCTCAGCTTATGGTACCATGAGCATTAAGTTTTGTGAAGTAAGCCCGACAATTCCTAGAATCAATACATATTGAATAAGAGTTTGGAAATATTTAAAAAAAAGATTTAAGCTTTAGTATAAAATGTTTCACCTTAAAGGGCTATGAAGTAAAAAGAGTTCACAAACAGATGAGAAAAGGTATATTTAAGGAACTATTCAATCACCCTGCAACTGAGCGAATAAAAACATTTGGAAGAATGGTAGTCCAGTGGGGAAAGCTAGTTGAGAGATCATAAATGTATGCATATCTTTTTTTTTGTCATAGATAAAGGAAGATGCATAGGCAAGCACCGGTACTCCCATCAAATTTTCAGGTATATCTTAGAAAAAATTTCCACGTTAATTTTTTTGGATTATTTAGGAATCATGCATTCCTGATACTGGTAAATGAATAACCCAAATAAGAAGATATTGTTCATATACTTGAACTCACATTACAGTCTACAGCTATGATCTGACAAGACACTTCACTGCTTATGGCTTATCATGGCTTTCCTGGACATATTGTTATGGACTTTGGAACCCAGTTAACATCTGAGGAATTCCCTACTTTTGTTAAGTAGAAAGGAATAATTCATTCATGAAGTCTACTAAAGCACCAAGTACCAATCTCATTAACTGAAAGAAGAGTACATTTTTTCAAGAGGGGTAGGAAGATCCCCAAATACTTTGTTTTATACTGTTAAATTTAAAATTTTCTGTTATAGCACAGAATAACTCTGAACTGTACAATGTGGCAAACACCTACAGAACTGTTCTTCGTTGGACACATCAGAGTTAAATTGGACTTGTTGAAATTGATTCTGAGTGAAATTGTCAGAAAAAATTAATACTTGCAAATACTCCAGCAGGTCAGTCATTCAGGGTATATATCATTGAAGTGAAGATTTATTCTGTTCATGGGATACTGCTGGAGAGGTCATAAATGGATTTCTGGAATCAGTGTGGATAAAAGATTACAAAATATTATTAGAGATTACAGATCATAAAGTAAAAGTACAATAAGATTCAAATGTGTGCACTGCTAGCAACTTGGCAAACACATTTGAATACTTTAGGCCCACTTTTTCAATGCACATGTTCATGTTACCTTTGTTTATGGAATTAACAAGACTTCTGAACCTGTCACCAAACACACACAGACACACACACCCACACACACCCACACACACGCACGTACGCACGCACGCACGCACAGACATACACAGATATATACAAACACATACCTTATTATGCTGCTTTTCTGTCAGGCTACAGAATGCTGTGCTTTAAATGTTGGTCATGCACTTCATGATGTCACAAGATGTCACAATATTGTTGCATCAGTTATCAGTCTTCTAGAATGCACTATGCCTATATTCTGGTAAGAAAGTGCTGTTCCATAATAAGTATATAAAGTTGCGCATTTGTTTCCTAAGAGAAGAAATTTGCCACACCGACTGGGGAAATGTAAAAAAATAATTGTATCTGTCTATCAAAAAGAAATGGCAAGAAAAGGTAAATTACACACACAACATTGCTGATTTTTGTATCTCACTATGAAAGTGTGATAAACAATATTTTTATTTTCCTCTGTTTTGTATTTGTCTATGTTATATTTAGGACCAAAAGATAAATATTACTTACTGTATAACTGAACAATGATGTCTTTGATCTGTTATCAATTAGTTAATGATCATTTCTTAAATGTGTATTGCCTGTAATATCTGTTTATTGGTCAAAGTACATATTATATCCTATTATATTTGTCTTCTATACATACAAATCTTATTTGTCTGATTTTATTGTATCAGTCTTATTGCGTTGTGTATGAATTATATTATGTGCAGATATGAATTGTTTGATTTTACTGTTTAGCAACAAGTCATACTTAATGATTCTATAGTGTGAGTGGTGATTTAAATTGCGCAGAAACTTTTTGTGTATAATAATCTACCTCTTGGTTGGTGTAAGTTTTGCCCCAGCTAGTTTTCAGAATATAATGGTAAATCTATTTAAGGATCTGAACTCAGCTGCAATTTTGGAACATTTGCTGATTATTGGAAGGACAGAATGCATCATCTCAGAAAATTATACAAGGTGCTGTAAATGATGGAAGACTGCTGCATGAGAAATAGAAATTGAAAATCCGAGTTTTTAAATCACATATTGACTATATTGAGCATGTTTCAGACAAAAATGAGGTGCTCATTCTGCAGACAATGTGAATGCCTTTCTTGAGGTCTTCCCATCACACACTTACACGTTTTTTTTCCTTGCTTAATCATTATAAAAAATTTCTGAGTATCAAGTAAACTCTATTGGTAGCTAAAGGGTAATGTATCACAGCAGCGGAGAAATGAGGTTTGGGAACAAACCAATTTGTCCAGAGACATCTTTGGCAAGGCTATAGAGAGTTGGGGTGGGAGTGGCTGTCTTTTAAGGAAGGGATTTAAGGTTATTGTATAATGATAGGCTTGTTTAGTTGGGAAGGGAAATGTTAATTTGTGAAGGGACTATAGAGGAATTGAGGTATATGTAGGGTTGGACTTAGGAGTTTTATAGAAGTGTAACTGTTAGGAAGAATTCCATTTTGGCATGAACTTGTTACCTGCCCCTTCCTCACAATTGTTCTTTTCTTTTGTTTGGTATGGTTATGGAGATGGATATTAAGCAGAGAAGAGGGTCATGCTTGTGTCTTTTCTGTTCCCCTCTTGGTGTTGGGGTTGATGCAAGGATTTTGGGGGATGAAAGTGAGTGGTAGGACACTGCATGATGGATAAATAAATGAACAGAGGTATGGGCACTGTTTATTGGATGATTGACTGATCAGATAAGTGAGCGGAGGTATGGATGCTGCTTATTTGGGCAGGGTGAGTAGGGCATGCTATCCTGATGTACATTATAAGTATGTTATATGTGTGGTTACAAGGTTATTGTGTTATAACTAATATTTGAAAAGATGTAATAAAATTGTATTTGAAATTAATAAAGGTCATCAAATGTCAGTTGTGTCATGTGGACTGGTACAATAATGTTTTGAGCAAGTGAAAATTGTCTCAATAATGCAAAAGTTGAGACTAATGTTTTTAGAAACTGTAAAAAATGTCTGACTTGTAAAAAGTTGCTGATATACTGATCTAAAATTCCAAATATCATTTTCATATGACACCTTAATTTGTTTGCTTTGTTAAGTAAGATAGAACACTGATCCACATGGACCATTTTTAGCACCACCCTGAGAGCAAAGTCTTGCTAAAATAAAAGTAACAGCATATGGAAATAGAGACAGCAAGAATTATACCATAGTCTAGAACAAGGGTGTACAACCTTTTCATTTCAGGTGCCACATATTATGCGTGGTAAGTTTAGGGGGTCATAGTAACATGATCAACATATAAAAATTATGTTATCAGTGCAGAGTAAAAGCTGAAAGATAAGTACAGTCTAAAAAAATGAAGATCACAGTAGGAAGACAGACTTAATAATATCACCACACAGTAATTCAATTACTGTTTCAGTGTAGGCCAAAAAATGAATATCATTGCAGGCTTTTAAAATGCAAGATACGTATAACCTGAAAAACTGACGATCACAGCAGAGGGAAGAACTGAATCACACCACCATATGATAATCCACTTGATGTTTCAAAGCATCCTGAAAAACTAAATCATGCCATCACATGCATACCTCTCAACTTCTTATCACAAAAGTTCTGGACAAAGTAAAAAATAATGCGGGGACAAATCCCCCCAAATAAGGGCAGATTCTAAATATTGCTCTCATAAACTTAGAAGGTTGCTAAATAAAATGTATTGTGTTATCATGCATTTTCTGAAGAATATGAAGTGTCTGAAATTCAAATGCCTGTCATTATTTAGTAAATTAAATCCTCACTAATTTGTCACAAAAAATCCAGAAAACCACAAATTGTATGAGGAACAAACCAAAAAACATGAGGCAAAAATGTGGACATTCTGTGAAAATCTGGACTGTTGACAGCTATGAAGTCACATGATAATTCTATAACTGTCAGTGCAGGCAAAAACAAAAATCAGTGCTTGCATAAAAAAGCGAAAAATAAGTGCTGGCTGAAAAAGGGAAGAAACCAGCAGGAGGAAGAAATGAGTCATACTACAACATGAAAATTCTGTAACAACACACACACACACACACACACACACACACACACACACACACACACACACACACACACACACACACACACACACACACACACACAATAACATACACAAAAACAAGGAAAAGCACGGCAAGCTAAAATACTTCTGTCTCTCTCTCTCTCTCTCTCTCAAATAACATGTAGAAAAGGTAAACATATTGATAGTAGACTTGCCAACACATATACTGCAATCAATAAAGCCTCTCCATATATAGGATTATAGGATCATAGGACATTAATAGGCTAATGGCCCTGAGACCCTTACAAGCCTAGCCAAGAGTTTATCCTGAAAAAAGAAACCTCAGTCAGCAACTGTCCCCCCTGTCAATGAGGGACACAGGTGGAACCCCACAGAAAAATTTGTGTTTTCCCATCTGCTCATCAAGGTTGCACTTGAAGAGGGTCAGCGACATACTCTGTTTGACGTGTATGGGAAGTCTATTCCAGAGACGGGCTAGCCTCTGGAAGACAAATCTGTCTCACCAGTAGGTTTTGTTAATGTCAGATATTAGATTTAGGCCTTTCAAACAGGCAATGTGGGAGGAGTTAGACTTATGGATATGAGCATCTCTAGTAGTACAGGGTCTCAGATTGCCTTATAGGCAAGACAGAGATCACCTCTGAGCAATCTGTACGATACTGAGTAGAGTGATAGTGACTTGAGCCTGTCCACATAGGACAGGTGTTGGAGGCTAGGGATTCTGTTTGTGAGGTATTTCTGTGGCCTTTACACCTGGTACAGGTGTTTGGAGAGGTACATACGAAATGGGGTGTTGTACTCAATTATTGCCCTAATGACGGAGGAGTACAGAGAGGTAATAACCTCCTTTTTTCTGGATGCAATCCCTTTACTTATGAGATAAACCCAGTAAAATGCTTTTCTGACCACTGCTGCTACATGATGGTCAAATGTGAGATTGTAGTCAACCTGAGTACCCAGGTCTCTCTCCACAGATTGTGCGCTTATGGGGTTGCCATTGATGTGGTAATCAGTAGGGGCCATGTTTTTGTCAAATGGTATGATAATACATTTTTTTTTTGCATTTAACTTAAGGCCATGACTTCGGCACCAGTCATTTGTTCCTGTGAGACCCTCTTGTAGTATGTTAATCATTTGGGGAGTCAATGACAGCACCCAACTTACAGTCATCCACAAACATGGTCAGCCACAGGCCTTTTATCTTTGGCTGGACCTCTGAGAAGTAGATGCCAAACAGTAGGGGTCCCAGGACAGATCCCTGGGGAACACCACTAGTGACAGGTCTGCTGTTGGAGGTGAAGGCACCTATTTTGACCCTGTGGGCCTTATCAGTGAGCCAGTTGGCCATCCACCTGATGAGAATGGGATTTACACCAAGTTGTATTAGCTTTTTGATGATGCCTGAGTTGGGAGATTGTGTCAAAGGCTTTGGCCAAGTCAAGTTAAGCTCTATGTACTGACTTTCACTCACCCAGGGCCTTGGTGACAGTCTCAAAAAAGTAAATCAGGTTCAACAGGCAAGCTGTGCCCTTGATGAATCCAAACTGGGTGTATTCAAGTGCTTGGAGAGTGCCTATGTCCTTGTTTATGAGGTCCATAATAATACGCTCCATGACTTTACAGGTCAGACTTGTCAAGCTAATGGGGCAATAGCTTCCAGGGTCAGTAGTGGCACTACCTTTGTGCAAGGGGATGACAATGGCAGTTCTCCACTCTGCTAGAATGAAGCCTGTACTTAGGCTTTGGTTGAATAGGGTGCTCAATGATGAAGCTAGTTCTTGCTGGAGATGGCGCAGAATACAGCCTGGGATACTATCAGGTCCCATGCAAGTTGTGCTCTTTGCTTTGGATAGGGCCTTTAACACTTGATCTACAGAGATATGAGGTATGGGACAAGTATCAGGGATGTCAAATGGGTCTTTGGTGGGGATGGGGTGGTGAAGTTTGAGCTGAATCTTTCTGCTAGCAGGGTGGCTAAGTCAACAGGATCTGTGTAAGTGGTACTATTAAGAAATAATTTGGAATAAACCTGGGCTTCGCCATGGAGGTTCTTGATGTAACTGAGGAAGGCTTTGTGGTTTCCCTTTGTTTCTGAGGCTAGTGACTCATAATTGGCTTTGGAGATTTTCACTAGTGATCTAATTTGCTTGTTGCTGCTAAGAAGGGTGCTTTTCCAATTGGGAATTTGTGCCTTTTTACCCCTGGACAACAGGTTCTTCCTTTTGTTGTAAAGCCTGTTGATAGTGGATGCCAACCACATAACTTTGTGCTTCCTTGAGGAGCAGGTTTTAGTTCTGTTGGGTATGGCTGAGTCCATTCTGTTGTACAGGTGTTTGTATACTGCATTGGTATACTGTTCACCATAGTTATCTGCATCCACTGAGGTGAGCGGTGGTGTGAAGCTAATGATACCTTCCCTTTGGAGGTTGTAGTCAGCTTTTGAGAAGTGTTTTAGCCTGGTTACAGCTGGGGGTGGTTTGGTAGGATAGAAACTTTGAATGAAACAGACTGATGGCCTGATCTCACCAGGGCAGAACTTAATATGAGCGTGGTGCAGCAGTCACCCATGTTGGTGAAAATCAAGTTCAGAATGTTATCTCCCCTTGTGGGGGATGAGACAAGCTTGTCTAGTGTGTTGGAATTGATGAAGTCAAGGAACTGTTGGGTGAATGCATTAGTGCAGGAATAGTTCACCCAGTCTGTGGTGGGGTAGTTGAAGTCACCAAGGATCAGGGTCTTAGGGGGTACCTTGATGGAGTCAATTAGATCCAGGTAGGAGGAGTGGGCACCCTGAGATATGGGGGGGGTCTATAGCTGGCTATTACTTGGACGGGTGTCTTGTCAACTGTCAGTTACACCTGGAGTAGTTCTAGTGCATCATGCTAGAAAACCAGTCTGGAGGTGTGCTTGTCTTTATTGATTACTTTTTGCCTTTCCTTTTTAATATATTTTGCATTAATCTTCAGCATTATTTTGGATAATTTCATACAACCTAACTAGTTAGGGCTGCACTACAATAAATTGGAAAAAGTAACTGAATTAAGCCAGGTGTCTGAAGGACTACCATGGGCTTCTAGATGCTCTGAGATGCATTTTAGAGCTTTTTTCCCCAACCTTTTGGTCCATTGATGGCCTGAACAAAAGTTGTTGACTAAGGAAAGACATCCAGTCTTACTCTTCAGCTTTGCTCCCCCCCCACATCCTTTCAAAACCCCCTAACAAGCCAAGGTTGCACAGTAACAACTGTGGAGAAAACAAATGCATTAAGCCAGGGTACTATGTCCCCCAGAAGCCATTTATCTTTAGATACTCTAAGGTGAGTTTTAACTATCTGATCCAGTGATGGCCTGAGTGAAAAATAATATACAAGGAAAACATTCAATCTTAATCTATGACTTTGTTTTTTAATACAATCTTTCAACACATCCAAACTGCCAAGACTACACAGTAATAACTGTGAAGAAAATCAAGAATTAAGCTGGGCTATGTGGGCTGCTAGGCCCCCAGAAGCCATTTTTGTTTTAATATGCTGAGGTGCATTTTAAAGCCTTTTAGGTCAATGGTGGCCTAAACATAAATCATGAGTAAGAAAAGAAATTCAAACATATTTTTTTGTCTTTCAAGGAAGAAATAAGTTGAGTCTGAGTCTTAATGCTCAATACTGAAAAAAAAAAAACATAGTTCACAATACGAAAACAAATGATTGCAAGTATGCAAATATCATTCCTGGGAACAGCTGTACCTCTAATTGCATAAAAATGTCATTTCTGTATCCCCTTGGAGTTATATTCAGATGCGAGTGAAGACACATATAGTCACAGTCATAGTTCAAGTGGTTGCTATCATGCATGTGTGTGTGTGTGTGTGTGTGTGTGTGTGTGTGTGTGTGTGTGTATAAAACATGTAATATACTATATGTATTATATATATATATATATATATATATATATATATATATATATATATATTTATCTACAACATGACCCCTCAACCCTACTCTAAATGACAGCCACCTTTTCTCTACCCATCTAATGCCAGACTTGGATGAACTTAAAAAAAAAACAAACAGAATATAGTAACATACTTCAGCTTTTTGCTCTCAGACATATATAAACAGCATGCCATCTTACGGCTGCCCTAAAAGATAGCCACCTGTAGCCAGTCATGTCTGATGTTTATTGGGAGAAAAGTAAAAACAAAAATCAAGTAATTTATTCCAGCTTGTTGCTTGTAGACAGGAAACTTAAAATAAATGCTGCATGGCAAACCAAACCAATACTACAAAAAACAAGAAGCCATGACTTGGCAAAAAAAAAAAAAAACAGAGCTGAATGACTGTTTTAATTATCCTACAAACACAGACATAAAATCATAAGTGCTTTCGTCTCATGCACAGAGACTTCATCATATAAAATCCAATGCTCAGAAACATCTTTATATACCCTACCCTCCAATAAACCGTTCAATTAAATAATTAAACCAATTAATTATCCTTAAGTTAAAATACCCTTAAAATTTTGTTCTTCATTATTGTATATAACAAATATTAAATACATCCAAACAACCTTAAAAACATTATTTTCACAAAACTCACACTGAATACAAAATTTTGAAATATGTCGCCTTTTCTGAATAGAAGCTGCCCTCTCATTTAAAACAGGTTTAAGAGAAACTTGATCATTTAACCCTGGGGAAAAACTGGCATTCAACCTTAACTGCAAATTAACTCACACTTCATTAAATACTCCTTCCAGTCACCACCTCTATGGTTAACTTTTATATTTTCTATAAATCCAAATAAAAAAATGAGAAAAATTCACACATGTAAATGAATGTTTATACAGAACACTAGCATCTTTTTTACAAGTTATATCATAAATATGTTCATAAATTCTATTTTTTAGTGCTCTCTCCATCTTCCCTACATAAAAGACAGTACACTGTCCCTAGACAAACTATAGCGATGTTCTGTGCACCTCTAAGTTTGTGAATAAAGTTAAAGGAATAATGACCACACTATCTCCAGCCCCAACACAACTTATAGAGATCATCTGTACACACGTCTATGGTTTGTCAGGAAAGGTAAAGAAATAATGACCACACTGTCCCCAGTCCCCTCACAAATTATATCAGCCTTTGGGTTTTACTTCTGAGGTTTAATTGTGAAGAAATGTAAATAAATAAATAAAATGTATAATGACCAATCTGCCTCTAAATGTTAATCAAACAAGCTATAGTAACCTTCTGGGCACATCTCTGAACAGGAATAATTTTCAATTAGGTGGAATTCAGGGCAGAGGCCACTATTAAGTCCATGTAAAAATTCACTTAGCTTTGGAGACAGGGCAGAAAGGCCCCTAGAGGCTACTTAGGATGGGATATTCTCTGATGCTTTTTATGCTTTAAGTTTAAAACATAATGACTTGCTAACTGCTTTTTTTAGCTTCTACCCGTAAGACTTATGTTCATGCCCAGCGATATTGTGCATGTCTACAAAAAAATGGGAAATTATTTTACACACACACACACACACACACACACACACACACACACACACACACACACACACACACACACACACACACACACTTACATACAGACAAACTGGAGGAACACCATTTCACGTATGACAGTTCTTTGGGTAAACTGCCATAGAGACAAGGAGGGTATACATCTCCACACTGAAGAAGCTACAGCCAAGTGCCAATAACTCAGCCAAAACCAAGTGCTGTGAGATATCAACACTGCACAGTGAGCCAGTGTGCCAATTATCAGTAGCTTTGACATACATCCTGATCTTGCCATAGCCCCAAAGGTATCGTTTAATGGTTATGACTGTGATGGAATGTGAAAAGCATTATGGCCAACATGTTACTCTTAAATACAATGCAAACCCGAGACGCACACACACACACACACACACACACACACACACACACACACACACACACACACACACACACACACACACACACACACACACACGCGCACACACACACACACACACACACACACACACACACACACACACACACACACACACACACACACACACACACACACACACACACACACACACACACACACACACACACAAGCGCACAAGAATAAACCATAGCAATATAGATTTACATGGATTTATGAAAAAGAATGCATTGTATGACACTATTGTTGCCACATCAGTGACTGCTGTTTAACAGTGATAAAAAAAGCAGTGGTAAGTAAATTGTATCCACAAATGGCCCCCATATCCATCAGTTTCACAACCACTTTACTGAGTATGACTAAGATGCCCATTTCTGATAAAAATAGTATAATAATGTTATAGGAATTCATTCCATGCTTGTTTCAAAGAACACTCAGCAAATTATTCTTAATTCTCATAAATACAAGCTAGTCCTACAAATTCAGATTTGAAACTGAACGAGAGGCTCAGTTACTTTCATTCACAGACAGCTCCAATCCCCCACCTGAAACTCACCTCCGTGTACATTTCATGTCTGATTATGATAAAAATTACGGCCATTGAGTACATTTTCACCTTGTTCCAAACAGTAGTCACACAGTAAAGTACGCACGTTGTTTCACACAAATCACAATAGCATGCAAAGCCAGAGTAATGAGAAAACAACAGTTATAATACTGTTCAGTATTCTGTAACGTGCTCCATCAGGTGAATAATAAAATGAGGTTTTAGCTAGGTGTGTTTGTTGGTGAATCTGCTGCAGCTCCTCCCAATACTAATGGAAGTAAAAAAAGCTAGAAGACAAATCTTAGGAGCCAGAGCTTTTTCTCCTTAGTTTTTATTGGTCATCAAAGCAGATAGGTGCTGTCTGAGTTACATCTGGCGAAGAACCACTTTTTAATATGTTTTTGGAGGGGGCTTGTTTCTGGTCTGGCTGTTCCTGAGGCATGTAATTATCTGGGGAAGTGTCCAAGAGGAGTGGAGGAATGAAACCAAAGATACATCTCAAGGATATCTTTAACAAAGCCAATTTCTGGTGCCAAAAAAGGCTGTTTGGCGTTAATAAGTGCTTTTTGTACCAGTAATAACCAAGCAATATATTATTAAATGAAGTAGTCAAATGGTTCCAGAGGTTGTGAGTTTTCTTCTAACATGCTTTCACCTATACTTCATCAGTTTTTATTTTATTTTTTATTTTATTTTACATTTGTTAACCGGGGGTGTCTGACTGAGCCGAAAAGGCCCTTTTTCAGCAGAGGCCCGGGGAGAAAAGCTCCACAAAGAAAAATTACAGACACATTTAGTTATTTAGACATGATCAGTATACACACAAATTACAGGAGACATGTTTTTACAGTGGTATGCGGCACATAAACAGTAACAGTGGAGAGAACAAACAAAAAAATATTAATTTTCAAAATAAAGGTAATTATTAGATTTGTGGTGTACAGCTGAAATTTGGAACATAGGTAGAATACATACATAGTACACAGGTACAGTACATACATTGTAGATTAGCCAGTGTTTGTGAGTAAGATTGAAAACTATTATCAAGTGCTCCAGATTTTGTATGTATGTGCCTTGTGGGTGCCCTTCCATTAAAATGTTTAGATATGGGTCCCTGAACTTAAGGATGTTAGAGGTGTCTGGCTTAATAAAAGCTGTATGGGTGACATATCGTTTGGATGCTATGTGCTCTCTACAGCATGAGACATGGAAAAAATACTTGACAATCTTAGTGTAACTAAGTGTTCATTAGAAACCCAGGTGTATGACTTCCATTGTTGCCCCAGTTGTGCAACTTTTGTAGCATGGCTGCAGTGTGCCATGCACTGTAGACTGCATACTTTAAGAAGTGCCAAGTCAAGTAGGAGAAACGTGCTTTTAAGCCGTTTGTCAAACAAGCCGAATGAGTAACTCAACCTACATCTCAGGTTATTGTATGGGTTGGGAGGTTGTGGTGCATACAGTGGTGGCCACTATTTAAAAGCTTACTTTTTTAGTTTATTTCCTTATGTTAAATTATAATAACTCAAGTAAAATTATACCATCCCTCTGTGGGTAGGGGAATTGGTGTGCCAGGGGGAGGAAACGACTGGAGGGGTTTGATTCTGCTGTAGATCCAACATGGGATATGTGTAATACAGGCATTCTATCAACATCTCAAAGTGAAAAAATTCTCATTAGTTACTGACCATAAATATTTACTGACATCAGTTGGAGTGTTACATATTTTGAAAGAAACTGAGCTATGTCCAGAATGAACAAATGTTGATTAAGAATTTGGAAATGTTTACAAAAAAATAAACCTTTCAGTAGAAAATGTTCCATCTTAAGAGACTGTGAAGTAACAAGGGTTTGTTCTAAGATGAGAAAAGGTGAAGAACTGCATTTAAGTCAAACTGGAAGTGATAAACTGAAAACAACAGGATGAAAAATAGTGTGATGGCCAGGCCTGCAGCTCCTCCAATAAAAAGAAAGGAAATTAACAAAAAAGCTACATTTTTTAATTTACTTTTCCATAAAACTTAAAATGTAATTTACCATTAATGTTACCAAAACCAAAATCAGAACTCCACCCTTCCAAAATACTTAAAAAAAGTCATTTCAGCCCAATACTACATCTACTCCATATGATGAATAAGGCAATCACACCATATTACAGGCCTTTTGTACAAGGCAGAAATGTTAGAAAAAAAGTCACAGTGGGCTCTTGTAGGAAGCAAGAAGAAGCCATTTCAGTTGGATTAAGCTGCACAAGTGCAAGAATATTTTTTTAAGTATTTTTATTTATTTATTTTCTTACAGACATGTTGCCTGTCTGACTTTTGCCAGCATGTAGGAAGGTAAGAACTTAAAATATCTGTGTGTGCATATATATGTGTGTGTGTGTGTGTGTGTGTGTGTGTGTGTATATATATGTATATATATATATATATATATATATATATATATATATATATATATATATATATTCATATATATAGTATATATATATATATATATATATATATATATATATATATATGTATATATATATATATATATATATATATATATATATATATATATATATATATATATATAGGTTCATAGGTTCATAGGTTGGTACTAGGCTATCAGCCCTAGGGCCTATACAAGCCTAGCCATAACAATTCCCTGGCTATTTCTTCCCACATTATTTACTTTCCTGGACCCCTGTCTAGCAGGGCGACTGATGTCATTCCTGGGGTGAATTTCCTTTCTCCCATCCAATCGTCAAGGTTCCTCTTGAAGAGGTCCAAAGAGGCACTCTGCTTGACATGTATGGGCAATCTATTCCAGAGTCTGGGGAGTCTCTGGGTCAGGAACCTTTCCCTCCAGCATGTTTTGTTTATTGTGATGACAAGGTTTAGATCCCTGGAGCGTGTAGCTCTGAGGGATTGGGATTTCTTTAAGTGTAGCATGTCCAACAGCTCTGGGTTTGACATGGCCTTGTATGTTAAGCAGAGATCGCCTCTGAGTAGACAATATGCGACAGAGTATAGCTGGAGTTTTTTAAGGCAGTCAGCAAAGGGCATCTGCTTTAGGCCTGTGATTCTTTTAGTGAGGTATTTCTGAGGCCTTTCCAGTTGTTGCAGATGTCTTGAGAGGTACATACCAAATGGGGCGTTGAATTCTATAATGGGTCTAATGAGGGATGAGTACAGTGGGATAATGACCTCCTTTTTTCTGAATGAAAAGCCCTTCGTGATGAGGTGTGCCACATAGAAGGATTTCCTGACTGTTGTGGCGATGTGGTTATCGAAGGTGAGACCACTGTCCACCTGTGTCCCTAAGTCTCTTATCACACTTTCTGTGTTTAGTGTACTGCCACCTAAATGGTAATTCATGGATACATGTTTTTTCCCAAAGGGGATAACAATACATTTCTTGGCATTGAGCTTGAGCCCATGGCTCTGGCACCAAGCATCTGTTTGTGTAAGGCCCTTTTGTAGAGTATCCACATCATTTGGGGATTCAATAATGGCTCCCAGTTTGCAGTCATCTGCAAACTTTGTCAGCCAGAGTCCCTTAGTGTTGACCTGTACTTCAGAGAAGTAGATGCCAAACAAGAGCGGCCCCAGGACTGAACCCTGAGGTACTCCACTTGTCACTTGTCTGGAGCTGGATTTGGAGTCAGCTACTTTTACAGTGTGGGTTCTGTCAGTAAGCCATTTAACAACCCATTGGGTGACCTAGGGATTAATGCCCAACTTAGTAAGTTTATCTATGATTCCAGAGTGGGGGATGGTGTCAAAGGCCTTGGCAAGGTCTAGATAGGCTGTGTGGACCACCTTACCCTTATCCATGGCTCTGGAGACTGATTCAAAGAAGTCAATCAGGTTCAGGAGACAAGATCGGCCCTTCACAAACCCAAACTGGGTGGGGTCCAGTGTTTGAAGGTTGCCAATGTCTTTGTTTATAAGTTCCATGATAATACGCTCCATGGCCTTGCAGATAAGGTTTGTCAGACTGATGGGACGGTAGTTTCCGGGATCCAAGGTGGATCCCCCCTTGTGGATTGGGATAACTGTAGCTCTGCACCACTCAGTGGGCATGAAACCTGAGGTGAGGCTATGATTAAACATGACACTTAGGTGAGGTGCCAGTTCATATTGTAGTTCATGTAGTACACAGCCCAGGATGTCATCTGGTCCCATGGATGCTGTATTCTTGGCTTTAGAGAGTGCGTTTTGTACCTGTGTGGCCGTTATTACTGGAATTTGGCAATCTTCCGGTATTGAGATGGGCCATTTAGGGGGGGAGAGGGGGGTGAAGTTGGCACTGAATCGATCTGCCAGGATATTGGCAATATCCTTCAGATCAGTATATTTAATGCCATTCTGTTTTAGCTCAGAGCAGATCTGAGCATTGCCATTTAGATTCTTGACATAGTTATAGAATGCTTTGTGGTTGTCTTTGGAATCTTTGGCAATTTTATTTTCGTAACTAGCTTTGGGGGATTTTATGAGGCATCTCAGTTTCTTACTGAGGCTAGTAAGGGAGTTTTTTGCATCCTGGGATTTTCCTCTTTTCTGCAAAAGTTTCTTCCTTTTGTTGTAAAGTTTGTTTATGGCAGGGGACCACCAGATTGGCTTCCTTTTTTTGGATGAGAGCATATATATATATATATATATATATATATATATATATATATATATATATATGTGTGTGTGTGTGTGTGTGTGTGTGTGTGTGTGTGTGTGTGTGTAGGGTTGCAGTGTGTTGCCCACTTTATATTGTCAACAGTGAGCTAACAAGATGTGTTCCACAGAGGATGTCTGTGGATGAAAATGATTGTCACTTTTGCCATTCAATAAAGGTTTGGTAACTGATGATTGTGGGGATTGTCTGTGATGAAAATGACTAGGGGTATGTGAGCGAGGGGTTGCAGTGAATTTAAAAGTAGCAAGAGAGACATAATCATTTTTTTTAGCTTTCATTAGAGTCAAACATCAGCTTCTATGGAAAAGTGCCTGTTAGTGATGGTCTGCTCAGGATGTGTCTTATAACAAATGATCACTGACCGAGTGTCACATGGAGTAGTGTTGCCATCTCACAGCTCTTGGTTCTCTGGTTGAGGTTTGTCTTTCACTCCTTCTGTGTGCAGTATAAATGTACTCCCTGTCTCTGTGTGTATTGTATCCATGTGCTTTGGTCATTCCTTCTGTGTGCAGTATAAATGTACTCCCTGTCTCTGTGTGTGTCCTATCCATGTGCTTTGGTTATTCATTCTGTGAGGAGTATAAACGTACTTCCTGTCTGTGAGTATGTTCTATCCATGTACTTTGGTTTCTTCTCTTAGACCCTCAGCTGTATGATATATTTACTTGCTATTTGTACTTAACAACTAAGGCACTTTTCACAGACAGGATTTAAATATCCTGGGATTTGTCTTCTGAGTTTACTGAAGAGACACTTGAACATTACGTTTTAAGCACAGCTTATTTTCCTTGAAAGAAAAATAAGACTATATTTCTTTTCTTACTAATGAATTTTTGTTCTGGCTATCATTAAATCAGAGGTTGTAAAAAAGCTCTAGGTACACCTAAGAGCATCAAAAACCCCATGACTTCTGGGGGCCACCCCTAGTTTAATTCACTTACATGTCCCACTCATATTACAGTAGGGATTTGGCCAGTTAGGGTGTGTTAAAAGCAAAGGGAGCACTAAAATTCAAGACAAAGTGTGAAAATGAAAGAAAGAAGTAATCTATATTGGTAGTGTGTGGGCAGGATTAGAGAACAATATGGGAGAGGCACTGGGGAAATGCAGGGGGAACTAGTGTGCAACCAGTGGGTTCATGGATTCCTTTGTCCAGGGCAACATTTCATTTAGGGCTGACCTTGTTCACTTGTATATAGTAAAGTAGCTATAATGAATAAGTACATACTGTGGCAGTCTATGAGTGAAAGTGAATGCCTGCATCTGTTGTTTGATTACAGGTAATGGTCATTGACCTGCTATAATAGAATTCCACCCCATTACAGTTAGCCCCACCCATTCAGTTGCTTCCTGCAGCCTTTCCTTACTAGTGGCAAAAGCTAGTTGAGCTACTTTGAATGCATGTACATCCTTTTTGTTGTCATGTGTGACAGAAGATGACTAGATAAACATCAGTACTCCCACATAATTTTCAGGTATATCTCAGAAAAGTTTCCATGTGGATTTTGCAGGAAAATTTAGGAATGATTAAATTCTAAAACTGGTAGATGAGTATTCAAAATGAGTAGATGTTTATATGCTTGAACTAACATTACAGTCTTCAGTTAGTCATCTGAGAGGATTTTCATTGCTTATGGCTTTGCTGTGCTTGCCACTGACATTGAAACCCATTTCACATAGTTTTGTTAACTAAACTGGAATAATTAATTCATGAAGCATACCTAAGAACAAAGCAACAATTTCCTTAATTGAAAGAAGCATACAGTAGGTGTGAAGACACCCAAATATCATGATGTAAATTGTTAAATTTTACCTTTCATGTTGGAGTACAGGGCAACTCAGAATTGTTTATCAGGGCAATCACACACAAAACTGTTCTTGATTGGACTGGAGATATATTGGACTTGCTGAAACTGAGTCTTCCTGAAAAGTACAGTTGTGTAAGTTGCACTTACCCATTACAGTAGATGCTTGAATTCCTCATTGCTGCAGCAGCCTTTAGGCTTTATAGGTTATGTCTTGTCCTAGACACAACAACCATCCAGCTTCCAAAAGCTCTTCTTCTCTTTCACACTCCTACTCTGATTGCTGATTAGTCATCACAGAGGAGGGAAAATCAACAATTAGAGTGGAAAATCTTCAGGACTTTCTACCCTAAAAGCTAAGAATTAGCATATTCCTCCTGAACTAAACAAACAAGAAATAACCACTAAAAGATTCCCAACAATAGCTGTATACACTATTAGAGGGGAATTGTGGGTGGATGTGGCTACTACAACAGTGAGGAAATTGAATATCTACTGTTATGAGTAAGTGCAACTTACACAACATCCTACTGCTGCAGTAGCCTTTATGCAATATAGCCTGATTGCCAAATCTTATCCAATCCCAGAGGAGAAAGGCTATGGATTCAGGAACTCATGGATAATGGTCCTAGCAAAGCCAGTCCTGGAGCTAGAAAAATTAATCTAGTTTGTAAAGTCTTATAATGCCCTGAAAAGGTATATTCAAAGCACCATGTGGCTGCCTTTAGAAAACTTCAAGAATCCACCCTTTTTTAATATACCATCATAGAAGACAAGACCCTCATAGAGTGTGCCTTGTTACTATCTGGAACTGGTTTACCATGATTGGTATATCAAAAGACAAAAGACAAGGGCAACCAAGTGGAAAGAGTTTGCCTGACATGGGTTGTCCTTTCGTAGTCTTAATATAATAAATAGCCAATTAGTTTTTCCAAACAATGTTATTTTGTCAAAGTAGTACCTGAGCTGCATATGTATGCCTGGAGTATGTAGAATCTTTTATCTCTGGTTCTGATGTTTAGGATAGAACACTGGGAGACTGACAGCCTAATTCAAAGAAAAATTCTAAAACAACACTTAACACTTAACAATAAAGCTTTTTTTCTTACTGACACTCTATCCCAGTAACAGAGCAGACCACCAAAATAGCTTACAACTCAGATAAACAGATTATACAGATGTCAGAACAATGAGAAGAACAGATTGTCATGTGATAAACCTTAAAGTTTCCTGAAGTACAGGTTCAAATGGGGATGTGGTTAACTTGCAATCTGTTTGCGAGGTGATCTGAGGTGAACCACTCCTTTCAGAAACCGTTTTATTGAGGAAACATTTAAGAAAGAAATGATCGATGGACACACATACTGAAATGACCACAAGATGCACCTTGACAAAGTAGTACAAAGGACTGAGGCTAGTAACTCACACAAACATTTGAGCACTCGTAGTACAATCCCAGATAAGGCCCTGGTTATTGGGCAGGCACCAACTAAAAAATTCCTCCATATGCCAACTTAAGATTTTCCAGTAGTAGGATTTTTTACCTCCTTTAGTACTGGCTGTATGCTCTCTGAAAAGAGGTGCCTAAAAATATCAGAATCCAGATAGAGAATTAAAGATGTTTTAGATCGGGGTGTATCAAACTCCAATGCCTTGTGTGAAGAGAGTCCTGAATCTTAAGAATTACTTTTCTTACCTCTCAACTATACAGATTTTCACAGAATGTCCAGATTTTGGCCTCATATTTTGGTCCATTTTGTATAAAATTGTGGTTTTCTGGCAAATTAGTGGCAAATCATTAAAGATTGAAGTTAGAAAATAATGACAGACATTTGGGTTTCAGACTTCATATCCTATAGAAAAGTCATGCTAATGCCAAACCTGTTATTCTATCAACTTTCTAAATTTGTAAGAGCAATATTTAAAATTTGTCCCTTTTTTGGGCCTTTATCCCACTTTTATGTATGGCTTTATCCAGATTTCTTGCTCTAAGAGGTTGAGAGGTATGCTCTGGATATCAGTGTAAATAAAGAAACATGTACATACAATGAAATGTGAAAAGCCTCTATTAAGTTGTTTGTTCTATCCCTGGAACTGGATCAATACCTGGACCCCCCTTTATTCAATTGGCATTTGTGAGGGTCTGCCCTGCTATTGCTCAGCTTGTCTACTGCTATGTTTTTGCTCTGACAAAAGTAAGATGTTTGGAGGGTTAAAGAATGTTGAAGGTCTTATTCCCAAGTGAACATAGCCAGCCTGTACAGAGGGTATGATCTTGTTCCTCCTTGTTAATTGATGTACAGCATTACAGTGGTATTGTCTGCAATCATCTGGAGAGGTCCAGGGGGGCATAAAGGATGAAGAAATTAAAAGGCATGGAACACAGTCCACATCTATTTTAAGATTATGTGTTTTGGTCTATCTGAAGATTTACACTGGACCTGCACCTTTACCTGCATAGGAACTGTTCCATCATGGAAAATCAGAGGAGTCTGTAGTTACAGATTGATTGGAGGTTGAGAAGAAAAGGGGAGAGCCACAATTGTTTGTATATGTAGTCTTTACCAATGCAATTCCTTTTATACAAAGCCCAAGACTGGTATCTGAAAATCCAAAGGTTGCAAATGTTGGAACCATATGTTTTTAAGTTACCATTGAATCTTTCTCATATGCAACCTGGTGAGAGGAATCATGAGAATTATAAGTGCCATGAATCCCAGAATCTTGAGAAACTCAATGGCTGAAGTCATAGACTGAGTTGAGAAACTCAAGAAGGCTCCCAGATTGAAATCTACCATCTAATCCACCAAAAACCTTTTTCTGGGGAGTGTCTATAAGATGTCATAGAATGTCAATCCTGTGTGATGGAGTCAAGCTGTGTTTTGTGAAGATTTATCTGGAATGCCAGTTTGGGCAAAAGAGTTGAAACCCATGTTAAGAACTCTTGATATCTGGGTAAGATTCTGCAAAGATAAATAAGTCTAACTAAATAAGGAAACAAAGAGTTCCCTTCAGTCAGCCCTAAGCATGACTGGAGCTAGACATTTTGTGTGCACCTTTGAAGTGGCAGATAACCTAAAGGATAATGCAGAGAACTGATTGTGTGCCCTAGACACAGAAATTCAGAAATCTTTTATTTCCCCTGTTACCATAAAACTTCCCAAGGGGAATAAGGGGTAACAGACTCTCAAGGGTCAACATCTCGAATTTCAGACTGTCCACATAGTGATATAGGAGGGAAAAATGTAAACGTGGTCTCCAAGCAGGCACTTTCTTTGATACCAGCACACTGTAGAATAGATGCTTTTGCTCCTTTCAATACATGGCACTGGTTCTGATTCCCAGAGTGAACGAAAGCTGAAAAGCCTGAGGAAAAAATATTTTTAGTTTGAAGGGTGGAGAGGAACACCCCAAAAGGAGATTTCTGTATTCAGTGCCAACTGTAACTCTTCTGAAACACCTTTAACACCCATGCATTGATCACAGTCTATTGCCAAGAAGAACGAACAAAGCCAGTTGTTGTAACAGGCTTTGAGGAATTAGGGCAGGAGGGGGTGGAGGTGATAGGAAGAATGCAAACTTAGCCATTCTGAAGTTGTAGACTTTTCCTTTTCTGGAAAGGTTCCTGATTGTTGTTGCTGTTCCTCTTTTGCTATCTTTTCTTTGTTTCCCTGTATGGCCTGGAAAGGTAGGGATTAGTTGTTTTGTTTCTTAGGCATGAAAGAGTATCTGGGAGATTTGAAAGGGGGAGCAGAAAAATCTTAGAAACTTCTCTCATTAATTTCCCTCTTCCATCAAATTATATATGGACCTGAGTTACAGGTGAGCCAAATAAGTCATTTTTATGTAAAACTGAATAGAAATTTCAGACTTTATTTCTGATTATGTACCCAGGCATACCTCCACACAAAAGTAGTAGAAGCAGAAGCCCTAGGATCCAGTATCTCCACAAACATATATATTCTTTAAGGCAAGTTTAGACACTAGAAACATGCCTGTAGCAATAAGGTTGAGATAGGCACTTCCTTCAAGAGAAGAGTGGTAACTAATTTTCATAACAATCTGTCCACCCCTGATTATCTACAGGGGAAGGCTAAGATGATACCAGTAGCCTGTTAAATGCTAGTGCAATGGACAAGCTTGCCACAGGGTCAGAACAAAGTAGAAAAAAAATAAATGCTAGTTAGTTTAAGAAACTTTGTAAAGCTTGTCTGCTTTTTCTAGTGACTGAGGGTTATAAATCTGGGTTATTATAGACAGCATAATATACCTCCTTCAAGGCTGTGACTAGAAAAGGCACTGACATAGAATGGGGTAAATCCACATGAAATTTAGCAAAAATCTCCTCAGTTCAGGGTGCACATTCATTTTCCCACATAAAAGCAGCTCATTCACCCTGGCAACAATTTGAGAAAAGAAAATTACATCCGTAGGAGGTTGTGAGGACCAATGTTTCTCAGCATTAGAATACTGGGTTTGAGAATCTGTAGGAAATTAAACCCTGTCTGTTTTTGTCAGGTTTATCTGACAGGTTTTCCTCAGGAATATTTTGAATGACCTTATTAACAGGTAATGAAGGCTATGTACCAAGATAGACCATATCTCTTAATAGTTCAAATTTTTGCAGAATGTCCATTTTTTCCTCATATTTTTTGGTCTATTCCTCATACAATTTGTGTTTCTGGGAAAATCATTGATTATTGAAGGCACTAGATAATGACATACATTTGAGTTTCAGATTCAGTGTCCTTCAGAGAATGCGTACTAATGCACATCCCATTATTCTAGTGACTTTCTAAGTTTACATGCTCTATATTTAAAATTTGTCCATATGTTTGGGACTTTGTCCACCTATTATTACTTGTTTTGTCCATATTTCTTGTGCTAAGAAGTTGAGAGCTATGCATAGCTGGCCTTAGGCAGGCAGCTGCCTAGGGTGCTGCTCTAGCAGGGACGCTTTTCCAGTATTTATTTGATGTAGGTAGACTAGGATGGGGGCACCGGGTAGTGTGGTGGGGGGCACCATGGAGCCCTTTTGCCTAGGGCACCAGTTGACCTAAGGCCTATCCTGGAGCTATGGGACAGACTGTCTGTAACAACTTCTCAGGTAAAGTAAAAAAATCATTTTTTCTTATAGATATCATGACTTAAGGTAAGCAATGATTTGTTTGTACATTTGTTTGTTTGTTTGTTTTTTAACAGGTATCTTTTGTGACCCATTAGGAGAGGAATACTGCCCCTACAAGAGGTATCTTCCCTCTGGACACATCCAGTAGTATCTCCTGGAGAACATCTGTTTTCAAAAAATATAGTTCTCCCATGCCTGAATCAGACTTTGGAATAGCAGAAGAAGATGTCCTGATCCCTCAGTTTATGATAGCTGAAAGGACTTTACCAGAAAAAACTAGAAAGAGAAGTAAGTGGTTTGAGGAATGACTACTGGTCACTACAGGGTCACTAATTATCAGCTGAAGTGAAGATTAAGCCTGAGTGGTTGGCTTGGGTAGTCTGGTGAGTTGTTTTTTTCTTTCTAAAAATTGCAGAAGTCAGACCAGCAGGAGTGATGTAAGTATCTATATTGAGACAGAAGAAGATGCATCAGATGTGGCAGGAATCGCTGAAACAAGTCTGTTGGAAGGTAAGTTGTCCAAAGTCTCCATAAGCAGCACACTTACACCTATCCATTATGCAAAGTCTCCAAAAACACTGCAATGCACAAGCAGTACACCAAAACCCTGTCAGAAATCCCTAAGATAAAATTAGTGTAAGAGATATAAATGGCAGGTATGTACGTTGCCACATCCTGGACACAATTTAGGACCAAATGATAACTATTACTTAACAATAATATATTGGATTCATTCAATTCATTCATTACCAGTTCTTAAGGCTGTGCTATATGTAACATCTGCCTATTGGACAAGTCTCTTATTACCTCTTCTTATTATATTTATTTTCCATATATTATATATAAATCTGAACTCTCTGGTTTTATTGTAGTATGTTTTATGTTTTCTCTGCCTTAAGTTGCATACAGCTCTGAATTGTTTGATCTCACTGCTTATCAACAAGTCTTGCCTGATGATTCTTTAGAGTATGTTGTGATTACTATGCACAGAGGCTTTTTGTATAGCAATCTCTCACTTTGTATAACTTTTGCACAAAGTATTTTTCAGAATAGAATGGAAAGCCTAGTTAAGGATGTCAAATCAGTTATATGTTTCGGAAATGCATTAATGACTGGAAAAGCAGATGGTGATAATCTCAGGAAATTATATCAAATATTATAAATGTTTCAAGAGTGTGGTATGAAAAATAGAAACAGAAAATGTGAGTTGGATATATCACATACCAATTATGTAGAACATGATCCAGACAAAAAAGGGGTGATCCTTCTGCAGACAATGTGAAGGAGATTCATGACTTCCTCCCATCACACTTTTGCACATACATGAAATGCTTGAAAGAGCTACAGGTTTTACATGCCTTCATTAATTATTATAGAAAGTATATGCCAACCAGTTACAATAACAGTGCTGAATAGGTTGCTAAAGGTAATGTGTTAGAGCAATGGACACTAATGCTTGGCATAACTGAGAATTATCATGGAAATGGAAATACTGAAAAGAATGCTTTCAGAATCTGTAAAAAAATTCTGACTTGCAAGACGGTGCCAGTACACTGATCAAAAGTTATCATTTGCTTGTAATGACTTAACTTACTGCATAGTTATTCATTTGTTTGTCTTTGTTAACTAAGACAGAGCACTGATCCACATGGAATATTTTCAGACTCAGCCAGGAAACAGTGCCTGGTTAAGCTCACAGTCACTAAGTATGGAAACAGAGGCAGTGAGTGTCAAACCATAGTCTACAGTAAGTAGCTCATTAAGAGCTCATAGCCTTAAGTTCTACACTAACTGTCAGAGGGGTGCAGTAATTCAACATGCCATATCTTCAGTATAAGAGAAGTGAATTACTAAAAAATTAGGAATCCTTTTTCTTTCTAGGAAAAATACATCTAAGTATGAAAGAAATAGTTATGCTCATTTTCATGATAATGAAATTCCATCAGTACCTCAATTTTGGAAAATTCAAGCTGGATACTGACCGTAAACATTTGCTAATATTATTTAGGAAGCCTAAGACTTCACTTCCAATAGCAGTGGTAATGATTCAGAGATGGATTATAACACTGTAAATCTAGGAGTAACAAAGAAGACACAGTGTTTCCAAACATCATGATAAAGCTGATGGACTCCTGAGTATTATTTGTAAAGTAATTTTCACAAATAAAAAAACAGAGAAAACAAAATAAGCATATTTTTGACTATCACACTCCCATCATCAGACTTAAAAAAGCAGAAATGTCCTGTATGATACATAGAGTTCTTACCTCTTCTTCTTGATAGGCAGTCACAATTATCTTTCTACGTTTCCCTGGCAAGAGGGATACTTTTTTTTCCCTTATGGAAGTAATTACTTACCTGATCTCCTTGTGAAACTACACTTTCTAACCAGAATTTAGTTATACTGCATTCTAGAAAACAGATGACTGATGCATCAGTACTATGATGTCATGTGACATCAGGAATTCTATGACCCACATTCTATACAGAGCTTTCTGTAGCTTGACAGAAAACCAGCTTAAGGATGTGAGTGTGTGTGTGTGTGTGTGTGTGTGTGTGTGTGTGTGTGTGTGTGTGTGTTTGTTTTTGTGTACATGTTGTAGGTGGGTTCAGTAGTCTGGTTAATCCCATAAACAGAGATAACATTAAAATGTGCATTGGAAACGTGGTCCCAAAATCTTCAAATGCATTTCCCAAATATGCTAACAATGGACATTTGAATTGTGTCATACTGTTACTTAATTATTTAAAACCATTTATCCATAGTGAATCCTGGAAAATACTTAAAACATCTCCAGTACTATCCCAAGGAGAGAATAAATCTTCATCACTTTAGTGATGCAAATTCTTCACAACTGACCTGCTGGAACTTTGATAGGTTTTATTTCTATCTGACTGATGTTCATCATTCCCATTGCTGCAGTAGCCTTTAGTCTTTATGGGTTGTGTCTTTTCTTAGACACAACAACCATCCAGCTTCCAAAAGCTCAGCCTGTCTCCCACACTTCCACTCTGACTACTAACTAGTCACCCCGAGGAGGGAAAATGAGCAGTCAGAGTGGACAATCTTCAGGTTACTTTCTTGATGTCTCATGAAGAAGCAGTTTACAGGTTCCATAAGAGAAGCAGCCAGCCATTCAGTTTCTTTCTGATAGATAAGACCCCTTTGAAGGAACCTTTCCATACAGGTAGTATTTACTTTAATGTATTTAGCATAGTAAAAATAATGATAATAAGTATTTAACTTTTACTCCCTTTAAGAAACCCAATATTTTTTATCTACCATCTGCTTCCAGTTTGAGACTGTTTTTTTAGCTTTAGCTAATGTGGGGGCTCTCTACCTCACATGAAAATAATGAGACATTTAACAAATTCCTATAATTCCCCCTTAAATTTGTAACATGTTAAAACAAATGCTCTCATTTAAGTATCAGATAGTAGTTACATAACCCACTTCTTGTTTAATTTGCTGTAAAAATTGATCTTAATTAATTTTATCAGTTACTATTTCTTTAAAACAAAAATCTCATATTAAACTCTCATTTCAAATATTTCAAATGTGAGATATTAAACTATACTTCTTTACTGTGATGTTCTTATTAGATGACAAATTGTGTGAGAATAAACTTGTATTAGTACAATATATAAAATGGAATTTGCACAATGTGAAAAATCTAATTTAGCTAATCAGGTAATGTACAACTCATAATTCTGTATGTAACCTCTACTTCAGTCTTGGTTTGATTGATTATGTATGATAATAAAATCAAAATTTTTATAATCTTGAAATAATTCATATAAGTATATAATGATCTTTTTGATGTTAAACCAAGATACTGTATCTTTAGACTTTATCTGTACTCATACACTTCAACAAATTAATTTACAACTTGCGTGTTCGTTTTTTATAATCCATTCTTAGCAAATCCCATAAGTATAAAATGAAAATTGCTTGCTGTCACTGTTATTCCATTAAAGAAAAATCGTTGTACTCTATCAGTGTTCTTTTATTTTTTTGTCTTATGTCTCATGAGTTTTATGTAATGAACACCTTATTCTATAACAAATGAAGCCTGATTTGTCGCACCTTGAGTATTACTAAATAACATTCATTACTTGCTTTTAGGTAATCATATAACTTGACTTGATAAGCTTTTCACAATAAGCTTATCACTTTACCCTTAAAGCTGATTCCTTAATAGTGTAAGCTCTGATGTGATTCTGTAAAATGTGTTTTGTTTCTATTCACACTTTGCATGCTGTGAAAATTGATGACAGTTAGAAATTAATCATACTGAGCATTTGAAATAGCTGCATTTTCCTTTATTAGAAATATATTATACTCAGCATTTGTAATTGCTGTGTTTTCATTTAGTAGAACTGTTATATTTTTGTTCTTTTTTAATAATAAGCTTATTGCAATCATCGACACCCTTTTATTTAAGAGAAGAAAGTCACTATTTTTTCCTACAAATGAGTCAGGCTTTAAGTCAGTATCACAGTAAAAATAAAGTTACATCTACTAAAAGTATCCCATATTTAATGGATGATCATCTCTTTGGATGCAGAAGCATAAAAATTTCCCCTGTGATTCATTAACTACCATGTAAGCTTTGAGCTAATCTACGCAATTTAAGCATATTAATGTGATGAGCAGCAGTGATAATTGAATATGCATGCTGCCCATTGCATCTACACATTTGCAAACACCCTTTTATGGTCAGCAATAGTGTCCAAGGCCTTGGAAAGATGCTTGTAAGCATAAGAGCAGAATGTGCACAAAATGGCTTGCCTATAGGCAAACCTAATATATGAGCATGCACTGTAGCCTAGAAAAACTAAGAGCAAGTACAGTGAAATAATTCTGAAGGAGGGAAAGTGAAATGGGGGAAATGTGCACAAATAACATTAGTTATAATGCAGAAGTAATTAAGAGGTGAGGGGAAATGAAGAATATGTATTCAGATACCGCAGGCAAATGGTACACATCTCATACATCATTATACTGGGCATGCTCTCAAGGAATTACTGGGAACAGTAACATAACAGCAATTCAAAAGGACTAACACACAAGAAAGTATCATAACAGAGACCCAATCAGGGTCTATATTAAAATCCCAAAAGGCCTTAACATCAAATGTATGTACATCAACACATAAATGTTGATGTACATAAATAGCGAAATACGTAATCGGCGAAAATCCCAATGCTGAGAGTGTTATGTCAAGCTAGAGCACCTCACAGGTACATTCAAATGAACATACTAAACTGAAATTAACCCACTTCTGCAGGGGCAAGCCCCCCTGCATCTCCCACACCCCCTGCACCCTCCATGTTGGGGCTGTGCCCACGCACCCCTTCTACTTAAATATACCAACCCTGAGAACGCACTACAGTGGGGAAAAGGATATATTTCTTTATCCCCATGATCATGCTGCTGACTAAACAAACACGTTCGCTGTTGTGATTTTTGTCACTTACGTGTTTTGATGTTCATGTACATTGACGTTTATGTGTTGATGTACATACATTTGATGTTAAGGCTTTCAGGATTTTAATATAGACCCACCCAGTCACACTTTCTGATGATCTGGTAGCATGCCACACAGTAAGAAACATTTCATGTAAGCTCCCATTTGGCATAACGCTGTATAGTGTGAAGAAAAGAGCTGCAGTAATAAAGAAATGTTTGGATGAAGACATGCAATACAAAGGAAAATTATGTCAAAAATAAGTAATGCCTGTGAACAATGAATGAGATAATAAACATTCATGTTTTGTAATTTTTGAACACATGCCAGTACAGATATCAGAATATTATATTAATCAAGGACAACACAGAAATAATTATATTGGTTGGGTCATGAAGAACACCATTGAAAGGCCTACGGCACTTTCCTATCATAAGGGGTATGAATGCCATGCCTTGTAAGACAAGGCCTGAAAAACGTAGCCCTCTGACTGTGTCATAACTCTGTGTGTAAGCCACTGCTGTCTGGCAGACAGGTGTTACCAGATTCAAATCCCTGCCTGTGATACTAGGCTGTCTGTACTGACCTCTGTACTGACTGTGAGTGCCACAGGAAATAGCAATGGAGGCTATCACAAATAACTGAAAACAATGTGAAAGTAAGAAAGGAATTATAATTATAATTTGAACAATCTGATTTAGAATGCTGAAAAGGAATGGTATATGTTACTCTCCATAACAGTGAGCAGTACAATATCAATGTGTCTTTGCCAAGGAAGCTGTTCCCATTGTGTAGTATATACACTGTCCCAGAATTGAACCAGTCTGCCTGTGCAGGTATGCTATACAACCAGTACTCAATGTACATGCCACAGGAGCAGTCACAACATGATGTGCCCAGGATAACTGTTTCACTGCCATGCAGTCACAACATGTGATTATATATCATTGCCTGACGTAAAATGGATATGAATGACTAGATGGAATGGGTTTTGTGCGACATCAGTGCACTCATATAATGTTGTCCTTTTCTGGTCTTGAACAGTGAGCTACATAAATCTACTGACTAATAACATGTGGGTGAATCACAAGTACCACAGTTGAAGTATTATCACAAGTATGACACTCCACTGGTGCTAAGTCATTATATCATATGATTGTGTCACAATCTCTTTGAGGTAAAAGGGATGGTGAGGCCAATCCCACTGTAAATTAACACATTAGAACTGTAGTGGATGCCATTACAGTCTAATATCACACAATTCTAACAGTCACTGAATGCAGGTGTTGAACTCCTGAACATTTTACTACAAAAAATACATGATATTGTTGAGAATGAATGGGCCACCATAGAAGTGTGACTACAATTGTGAGATATGTCAGTATTTCAAGGCATTACATCATGTTATTCCTGCATGGGATATGTGTGCCTGTAATTGCTGTAGTAAGGCAACAGCATACATACATAATATTGTCTCATTCCATCATGGTGGAGAATGTTTACTTCATATGCTATGCAAGGAAAATGTAATCACATGTCATAATTATGCTGAATAAAAGCATTGCTTTATGAGAAATTTATGAGAAATTGTCACAGTTTTTTGTAAGAGGAATCAAAATATATATGTGTACACAGCAAAAATGTTTGACAGCAGTGTTACTGACATGTGCAGTCACAATAACACTGACACAATGTAGTCTGAGCAGTAATGGCTGGATTTGAATTAACTACTTAGGATCACAAGCTAGAAATTAGTTCCTGAATCACAACCACATGACACATTGCTGTACAACTGTGACAGTGTCCAGATGAATGGATGACATCACCATTGTTTATTAGCTGGATGTTTATGTCAAAGAGTGATTGAAAGGCACAACAACACTGTAAAGCTACACATCATATATGTATTTGAAGAGTTTTCTACTTAGTATGAGAGGGAAAGACACACATAACTAGACTCAAATCTTTTACCTATGTAGGTACAGAATCTACAAAGCACAGTATCAGAGTTACACACCATAGTAAAAGTCACACTCCAACTGTATGTAAAAGAACAGTTGTAAGTGGTAAAAAAACCTGTTTGGAACAGATGGTGCTGTGCATCACAGGTGTTGGGACAAATGCATATGCATGCACAGGACAATATAACAGCACTATGATTGTCCCATGTAATTACAAACTTCTCTACTAAGATTTAGATACTGTTCTTCATGCACATTGTGTTACTGTGAGGGACATGTGCCTATTTCACAGTGTGGGATGCCAAAGAAAATCACAGTTGTAAACCAGTTGATTATCAATGAAACTTTCCCTCCTCTTCATTCTGGGATGATTGCATACTTTTCTCATGCTTGCACAATGTGTGATGACAAGACAAACAGACACTTACTACATAGGACAGTGCACTTCAGAATAACTGTGATGGATTATGTGTGAATAGGTTAACCAACATTGTAACATAGTTGCAAGTGTAACCACTGGAGAACAGGCATACATTAAGTGACTGAATTATTTGAGTCAACATCACTCTAAAATCAAGATAACTTGTTCTCAAAATTCAACACAGACATACAAATGTTGTGCAACCTAAACAAATATTTATTTGTTGTTTTTTTTTTTTTACTCTCTGCCAGAAGCGGAATGCTGCCGGGCCGAATTGTGCTGCTAATGACAAATTATTAGTGCTTGCATCATCATATCTTGAAATGTTGAACTTAGAATGGGAACTACCATTATACACTTACAACGATATGTGAGCCTGCTGGAATACAGAACAGGTATGTGTTATGGTCATGTTTCATGTTTCATGATTTACACGACTATCATGACAGCTGCATTTAGTCAATCCTTATATGAACACTACAGGTGTATTATGACACACACGGAGTACCAAACATGCTATTGCTGGTGGAAGCATAGCTCCTGGAAACACTTTTGAATTAGAGAGGTTTACTGGATGACACAGACATTGTGGGAAGATTTAGACAGTTAGTGACAGGAATACATAGTATAGATATAATGATACATTAGCTCATTCAAGTCTATAGCATCTGTATTTGGATTTGTCCAGTTAACACCCATAGATCCTTATGGCATCTAAACCTTTTTTGTGTCTGTCTTCTTTAAAAAACTGACTTGTCAGCTAATAATCAGCAAAGTAAAGGGCAAGGAATAATTAACAAAATGACACTAAGATTGTTAATGTACGATGCCTCCCATTAAAGAAATGAATCACTTTTTGCCACTTATTATTCATATTTTCAGATAGTTTCATAACTGAGAGACCTATGTGCTATTGAGGGATATGGTGTGAAATGCTATGATGGGAGACAGGCAAATTCATTGCCAAACTCTGTTTATATCACAATATACTGGAGATACTAAAAATTGTGGTTAGTAATTATGACAGTAAGCAATATTGCCATATATTCTTAATACTTCAAAAACAAGTGACTTACATGGCATCAGGTGAAACCTTAGATATTGTTGAAGAAACCTGTCACTGAAATTTGCACTTTAATTTGCATTTCTTGAGAGATATTCATTGTTATTGTTAATTATACATTCAAGCATATGTATTCATATGTCTGTAAATATCTCAATAAATGTGCATCCAGAGAGGAAATTTTTCCTGTCATGTCAAAGCTTATATTTGGTTAAAAAAGTATTCTGACAATATATATCTAGGTCGCATACTTTAAAAGGTATGACAATTTGTTTATGAAAATTTTGTAAATTATATAGCTCTGTATCCGTGTGCATTATAATATATTTATGGAAAGACTATGAATGTGCTGACTGTTATTGCTGTAAAGGATACCCCTTACTGATAATATTGCTATTTGTACAGTTTTAATAGCTTTTATTTTTCACAAAATACTTAGTATTTGTTTTGTTTATTTTATGCGTTTAAGTTAATTTTTCAGAAAATGCCCTGGAATACAAGGATGTATGCAGGCTGCAAGAGGTGTAACATTTCACACAACATAGGTGCTAATGAGTTAATGCATGTTTCATTTCTGCACATATTTTTTTGTGTTATGGTTTGCTTTATCAGCATAATTATTCAGGCAAGATCTGTACAAGACAGGCTTCACATAATGGTGTGCTAAGGAAAGGTGTAAGCAGCATTTACAGCCACAGGATTCATACTGAAGCAATGTCTTTTGGCTTTTCCCGGTTAGGGGTCGCCACAGCGGAACTCCGGTCCACTAATGATTGGCAGTGGATTTTTATGGTGCCGAGTTGCCAGCCTGATGCCCAACCTTTAAAGAAGGCACACCCATTCACAGCCACAGGATTCATACTAAACATTAAAAATATTTTCCATACATCTGGATTCAAACCTTGAGAGCATTTCAAGAAAAAAAATACCTGAGTATTATCTAAACACACCACATAGGAAGTCATACTTCACAAAGTTCCCCTGATGCCTTGACTACAAATCTACACAGATTTATACGCACAGCCATGCCTGATATGCTCTAAGACAGATCTGCTGGGATTTACAATTCATAATGGTAGATGTTTGAAAGTACTACATTCTACAGTAAGTGACAATAACAGTTTACTATCAAAAGCTTGAAACTCACAAACGCAAATGTTGATTTATGCGATGCATACGCTCGACTCATAAATATTAAGTAGGTCCGAAGGCTAATGCATCAACATCGACAATGTACTGTCGATATTAATGTTGGCAGCTGCCATTGTCAACCATACTACGTGTCCTTACCATGTGTACGTCCTTCTTAACTGATGGACACTTCAATGTCGACATTCTGACAGTCACTCCTATCATCTTCGAGAAGGTGGCTGTTGTGTAACTGACTTTCAACAATTTGATTGTAAACCGACTATAGCTGCTGTTTACAAATGCCACATGTACAAAATGGTCTGGGAAGTCAACTCATCTTGATACATCATAAACAAGGACACACCTTGAAGACATGAAGAAGCCACATATAGTAACTATGGTAATGATACATATCCAAGCATAACTATAGGCCTGCCGTCATTTACATCTGCAAAATAAAATATATCACTTGGATGTATGTTGAAGTAATTCTAGATAATATTGCACACACTGACCTACTGTGAATTTCACACCTGCTGGCAGACACATGTGGCTGTAAAGTGTCTCCCCTCACAACACCAAGCTTACTACGTGGTTGCATCATTCCTGCCAAAGAGTGGTACAGTAGTATCTTCAAAAAGCTAGGTATCACTGCTCACTCCAATACGTGAAGCACAGAATTCATGTCACCAGATAACATTCTGGCCTGTGTTGTTCATGTGCTGCACAGAATTCATGTCACCAGATAACATTCTGGCCTGTGTTGTTCATGTGATGCAGCAGTGAGCTACTGCACTAGGCACCATATTCATCCATGGACTGAGTACTGCCGTTGTCCACAATGAAGGGAATACAGTGACCATTTCTCACCAAACATAATGTAGGATAAGCGACACAGAAATGGGATTATACTCCCATAACTATATTCAACTTTTGCTTTAAGGAAATGGAAACAATATGCATACATCTCAAACAAAAAGGACATAGGTGACCTCCAAACAGTACATCTATTCCAGTTATCTGTTCTTAAGGTTAGCTTGTGCCTGCAAAAACTGTGTGAAATCCAGACTGTGAGCAGAGACATATACAAGGCTGTGCACTCACCCTATCTTGATTTGGCCAGGCACCTCAATGCAATCCAACATTTGTCCCACTGAGAAACCAGCCAAGGTGAAAATCACACCTTCTGTTAATAGGCAGGTTGCAAATCGGATCACAGACCAACAAAATACGGTCAAACTGTGAGATTTCACCTCAAGCAACTGACCTGCCACCTGCATGGTAACAGATGTGTCAATGCTGTCTCCCCTCTTGTTTGCCATATACATATCAAAACTCCCAAAAGAAAGCAGAGGATGTGTGTGCAAAAGTCTTAGTGCCACTAATGACTGCTGACAAAGCCATGGGTGTTATAACAACTGCACAAAGATGCATCACTATACCCTGTGTTAATACATGTTCCTGCTTATTTAAAGAAAAACAAGAGAGTACAGTATACCCCAATTATGCATTAATATATCTTTAAACACGTGTCAACTGGCAAATGTGTGTACTGCGGGGAGGAAGGCATCCTCTATCCTACATCTGATTACGGAAGGCATGGCATTGACCAAAAGTGTATCATTCCCCTATATTCATTCATCAGCCCTATTGATATATATAATCCTCCCATTGATAAGCATTGCCCCAGACGCATGCAGGAAGTTGACAGACATCAGTCATCTCTGAGTATGAAAACATCAGAGAGTCTCCAACATGTCTCTTCTGTGGGCAGACTGAGGTAGCTGTCAGTGAATTCAGTATCAGCTATATAGCTTAGAGCCAGAATACTGAAGCAGTACCTGGTCATCTTTGGACCAAATCATATGGGACCACAGCCTCCTGTTCCAGAGATGCAATGTACAGTATGACATACATTGGACATGCAGGGTAGACACATGCATGCGTCAAAGGTTGCCACTTATCTGCATTATGACTCCAGCTGTATGTCATGCAGAGCACATCCATAAACCTGTTTGAGCACAGGCTGGCAGACTTATTGTGAATATGTTATCCGCCATGGATCACTGATGATTCTATGCTGCACGTGGGTGGTCCTCTCTGTAAGATTTATGGGCATGCATTATACATGCCACTGCATAGCATATTCTGATGTATTAACTACAGGTCTAAACACCATTTGGACAGTACCCCTGTCACAGCCTATTAACCTTGGAACATATGGTGATGTGCATGAAAAAAGCAAAACATTATACTGTATTACTGATGTGAGCTCTGTCTGCAGTGCTGATATACAATCCAGAGCTCGGAATCCAATGGGTTAAGTTTGGATGTGCACACATAATTTAGCAGTAAACAATCCTGAAAAAAGAGGGTTAGATGTATTAATGAGATACGTTATTGACTAACCTTGCAAGCCTTAAAAATTAATCAACTACTAAGGAGAGGAATCGTTATGCTAGCAGTTGTATAACTGGCTAACTAGAATATAAGTGACAGTTACAATAATCAGGACAACAGCACAAATGAACATATGAAATACATAACAAATGCAGGTAGTCACCCTGTGCATCAGGCACATATTGTCAGTATCCCTGAAGGCAAAAGATAGACAGCAGGGGTGTGGCATAGTTATCATTTGCACAGAGTGGTTTGTGGGGGTGCAGGATGCCTAGGCTGACACAAAAGGTTAGTGAGTGTGTGTGTGTGTGTGTGTGTGTGTGTGTGTGTGTGTGTGTGTGTGTGTGTGTGTGAGTCAGTAAGGGTAGCAGCCAACAGAGAACATGTAGATGTAGCATGTGTGTCAGTAGGTACCCTAAATGTGACATTGGTGTGTGAATGTCTGCATGCTAGCCTTATGTGTCTATATGTTGGACAACTGTGAGCCGTGCATGGTAGAGCTGACAGTTCATCATCCACACCCGTAACCACGAGAACTGTCTCTGCCAGTTTTTGCACTGGCACCTCCACACCCAAGGTGAGATGGTGTGCTACTGGCTGATGGTGACTGATGTCTGTTGAACGTCTTCCCTTCAGGGGAATGGCCAGGACCATGACTCCATGGCCTGCTACATTTGGGTATAGACAGCACACTCTCTGATGGAGCAGCAGATGTGCTGCCACTATGGGAGGTTGATTGGGCATGGCCCTGTTGGCTGTCAGCAGATGTAGTTACTGACCTATGCCCACAAGGTTGATGTTCCCCTCCCAGCAGATGTTCCAGCACAGATGATTTGCATTCCATGACAGATGCTCTGTGCTCCCCTCATGGTCACATCCATTGATACATGCCATTGAACTGATCCAGTGCATCAACAGCACAGTGGAGGCAATCATGGATGTCAGACTGTGCCACAGCTAAAACCCTGAGCATTCTCCTGGAGAGACTTTCTGAACATGCCTGTGTCTCCATTACAGCCATAAATATATGTTGAGTGACTAGTGAAGACACACCTGCACCAGATGGTGGAGGGACAGCAGGCCTCCTCCAAGCACACCTATCAATCTCCCTTTCTGGCAACTCACCAACAGTTTGGCTACGGACAGTGTCAACAGGCACTGAGGCCATAGTAGTTACATTTCCCTGGTATATGTACTTGCCCTCTAACTGTTCGATATGTGTGGCCGCAGTGGACTGGGTAGGCAAAGGGATCCTAATGTGGGTGCTGGATGTCAACATCTGTGTCAGATTCAGTCTCTGCAGCTCCTGACTGTGCCTCACTTTGACTACCACCATCATCAGACTCTGATGAGACACTGACATTAGATGGTGCAGGGGACACAGAACTACTGCATGTTCACCTGTGATTAAACAAAAAAAGGCCAACATTAATACCTGCAGTACTATGCTGCACATTACACTGCTATCACTATTACGTACATTTAAACCTGTAAACCACTTATAGTAAGAAGTGTGGACAAAGCCATAAATAGTGTTTGAATAAAGGCTAAAGAATATGGACAAATGTTACATAATATGCTCCCACAAACAAATACAACTGATGGAATAACTGGTTTTGCTTCACCATGACATATCTGAAAGCTATGCAGTTTGAATGTGGGATCTGTGTCTAATAATTCAATGTTTGCTATCATTACCAACTTCACAGTAATCTGACATTCAAGTACCATGATCTTACATACAGGCTCGCAAGATGATTACCAAACCATAACATTAATAAAACACCTGTGCAGTGGACAGGTATATCAAGAGTACTGAAATACATACAGCAGGCCTGAGAGGACAGTATAGCAGATATGTTGGAATAGAGGTATATAGAGTACAGGAAAAACATAGTCCATTTAACTATTGCTGCAGCTCTTGCATGTTGAATTCCTGAGGCTCCTAGGAAAAGTATAGGAAGACATAATGGCAGCAGCACCATACATTTAACTGTACAATATGGATTAATACTTTTACTCAGCTATATATATGCTCAAATACATGTTATCAGGAATGTGGCTAACATACTTTACATGGGCATAATACTGCAGCTATCTGAAATACCCCAAAACAACACACATATAGCTTACAAAGCATTCCTGGCAGCCCCACATATGATGTGGGAGTGGCACACATATCTGGAACATATTTGCACAGGGATAACTGGGAGCTGTCCTGTGTGTAGATGTGTGCCATGAATCCCTCTGTGACAGTTAAAGGACCTGGCCCTGAACACCACAGCTATCTTAATTACACTGCATCAATAAAGCAATCTGCCACACATTAGAACTATATATGCAGTATATAGACTGACTGCAAAAGTATTCTACTGATACTCTAACACAGTCTACCTGAATGCTCCTCTTGAGTAGCAGGAGAGGCACCATAAAGGACATATTGGCTGGTGGACTTCTGGAAGCTTTCCTGCATGGCAATATTCACCTGGAATTTTTCAGTGGCACTGAGGGGTTCTTCTGCTGTGGGCCCACCACCAGTGACCTCACGGTCAAGTGCCACACTGGATGCATGTCTCCTCGCTGTATGTATCATGTCAGTAGCTCTGTGACACACCTGCTCATACATGTGACTCTGTCTGCCCATCCTGTTGAGATTTCTGACAAGGTCTTCCCACAGTTCTGCACACTTAACCATTCTTTGCCTCCCTCTTGACAGCAGAACCTCATGGTGTTGCCTGGGTGCATCTATGATCAGCTCATTTTCAGCCTCAGAGAATGGGAGTCTTTGTGCTGGGGGCAGAAACCCAGGGAGAAAAGCTCCACAGTTAAAATAAACAGACAGTAGTTACATTGGATTACATAGCGATTAACAATTTACAATTTACATAGCAATTACTACAACCAAAAAAATATATATGTCTACTTGACAGAGCTAATTTGGTCCAATTGGCTTTATAATGCAGGTATGCTGGTGTCACCCCACTCTCTGGGAAAGTCCAAATATATATTGAAATGTGTACATGTGCCCAGTTGTTACTGCTGAAGAAATGGATAGCTATGGTTCTTCTCTGCATCCATCCTGCACATTCCTACTTTCCTGTCACTTTGTTTTTCCCTCGCTTGCTTCCCATTTCAGTAATTTACTATCTTCTCTCTTTCTTTTCTTTGCAGATGTATTGCACAATGGTGAGCAATGTGCAGCATCACCAAGCAATGGTAAAGGCATAGAGGAGCTTATCCATTTATTTTGTATGGATTTTCCACTCCATGGTGCACATTGTGCATATACCATTAAATTGGAAAAAAATATAAGTTGCTGTTAAACAACCTTCTAAACTGTAAACACACATCCAAATGAAAAAACTCAAAGGATTACATGATGCCAATTTCAAACCTGCTACCATCAGGACCAGAAATGTAAAGGGGGGCCCTGATCTGTTGAGCTAAACCTGGACCAAACCCTACATGACACTTAATGAAGCTACAGGGTTTTATATAGGTGTGGCCACAACTCAATTAACACTTTTTGTTGATTGTGCTTTACACTAGGTGATACTCAACTTACTGTGTGACCCTGTGTGTTAAAACAGTGATATTTTTTTTGTTTTATAGCATATTGTACTGGCTGTCATGTTTTGTGTTACAGTTGTTCACGTTCATGTGCAGTGTGCACCAGCCATCAGACACCGCATAAGATGCAATAAATAGGGAAGATGTGACAGAGGATGCAGGGGGGTGATGATTGAAATAGTTATAATGTAGCAGGCCAGAAGGCATTACACATGAAACAGCATGTGTTTCCCACCAATAGCAACAATATCATAGCCAGATACATCTGAAATGGTGTGTCCCTAGCATCATGCAGACACTTTAAAACAAATACATTGTTTTGCATGTTGGTAATCGATGTGCACACACTGTTTACAAATCTTCAACAATATATATAAAAAAGTATAGTTCCACCTTGAGTTCTATTGTGTCACAATAATAGCATTAAAATATACATGGAGATTAGAACCCATGGCCATCTGTACTTCAGTCTAATGCCCTACTCATGTCCATACATGCAATTCACAGGTGCAAATGGAAAAAAAATGTGTACTAACACATTCTAACATTGCTAAGTGAGGGTGTGAGATGCTCAGCATCATACAAACATGCTTAAATCTGGAAAAATATGGAAAATAGTATATATTGTTTAGACTACAGCTGCTCATTAGTGGACTCCATGGTGTAATGGCTTAATGCATCATTTTAAAGGTCCAATGGTACTGGGTTCAAAATATGGTGGTACCATGACTTTTAAAAGTTTGCACTATAGTTTTACATATTTTCCTTTAACCTACTTAATATTGCTCATTGATGGTGCACTTCACACACCATTGTGATATATTTCTTTAAAGAAATGAAGAAGGGGTGATAGTATAGTGGTGAAATGGAGAACAAGCAGGAAGGAAAAACAAAGTGACAAGAAGGTAGGGATGTGCAGGAAGGGTGTAGTGTGGAACCATAACTACCCATGTCTTTAATATTAAACAGTGGGCACATGTACACATTTTAAGATGTATTTGTACTGTTCCCTCCAGAAAAAGGGGTGGCAACAACATAATTGAATTGTGAAGCCAATTGAACCAAATTAGGTGTGTCAAGTAGATACATCTGCAAAATGGAGAGCTATGTATGGGATGATATATATTTTTTGGGACAGGTGCCCTTTTTTTAAAGGAGATAGTGGAATGTTGGTAGAAAACATAGGCAAGTCTGGGGAAGGCAAGTTGGGAAGGTGAAGAAGCATTTGCAGACAGACAAGACAAACAAGACAAAGACAAGGTTGGTGAAAGACACAAGTGGAGGGTGAACATCTTGGTTGGGGTGGGGGAATCATGGTCCCATGGATGTCAGCACGGTAACAGTGTGACTCAAGTCCTCACCAACTGAACTGTCAGCACTGTTCCATCACTGTGCTGCTGGCTGTTGTGGCCAATGTCTTGGCCTACAGCCTGTCTGCCATACAAGGATGGACAGCATATCCTCCATCCAATGTAGGCATGTTCCCACAGTCTGGTGCACAGTCCTATTCAAAAAACACACAAAAGTCACCACACGTCAAGATTTAATGAAGCTTTCAGGTCTACACCCTTCCTCAGCATATAAAAAATACATCCATTCATTACTTTTAAATAGAGGATTAATTCTATCACATGATTAAGCCAGCCAAAATACTTAAAGGAACATGAACAATTAACCTATCCTAAACATTAGTTAAAATCTAACTTTTATAAGCATTCATTGAAAACATTCATTAAAAAGATTGTTATAAATACTAAACATTTACATATACAGTATAAAATATAAAAATGTAAACAATATATAAACATATAGGAAGTAACAGAGCCCCAAACATTCAAAGATATTGTTTTTGCCTATTTATCAAAATTGGTTTTATACTAACAGCACTATTAAGACCAGGTGGTTTATCTGCTTGTAAATGAACTATCCATTCATATTCCCTTGTTTGTAGATAGTTATCTAGATCACCTCCCCTTGGTCCTAGAGTTAACACACAAATAACTCTAAATTTAAAAGTGTGATCTGGGAAGTCCATTATATGCCTATACAACCCATTTGATTCAACTTTTATTTTCATTTCAGACTTGTGCTCTTTTATTCTATCTTTTAATTTCCTACATGTTTTTCCCACATAAAATACATTACATTGTGTGCACGTTGCTAAATAAACTAATTTTGTCGTATTACAGTCAGCCCTACATTTAAAGGTGAATTCTTCATTTGTTAAGGGATGCTGAAAATATCCTATTGTTTCATATATATCCATACAACAAGTGCAATTATGACACTTATATGTTCCTATTTTAGTTGGTATATTTTTTGGAACATCAATAAAATCTTTATAACAGAGCATCTGTTTTATTGATTGCCCATTCCTGTAGGCAAATCTTAGTCTCAAACCCAGGATGTCCCTCAATTCCGGTTGGGCCATCAGTATCACCCAGTTCTTTTCAATAATCTTACGAACTTTTATGGTGTTGGTGTTATAACTTGTAACAAATCTTACAACATTATCTTTTATTTTATTTTCACCACCTTCTGTTATTTGATCTTGATGTTCCGTATTTGTGAATCCAAAGATAGGTTTATATATGTTTTTTCTTTCTTGTGTAACCTCATCACATGCTTGATTTACATCTGTTAACAAATAACCACTTTTCACAAATTCATCCTTCATTTTATTTAGCTGCTCTATAAAACTATTTTCCTCAGTAGTAAGTCTACTAACCCTTATTAATTGCGACTTTAAAATTCCCTTGTAAATATGTGGTGGGTGCATACTGTTCATCTTAAGATATCTTTCAGCATATACTTCCTTCTTATGTACTCTAGTTACAGTCCTATTCACCACATCTGCCAATTCTGCATGAGTGATGTAAGCACGCTCCCTGCCTCTGCTCTTATAGGGGAATGCATGCCTGGCTCATAGGGCAGACCTACCTGAGGGTCCAGGTAGGACAGGGGCAGTAGGGGGGGTACCATCAGCTGGCAGACTAGAAGTGCTAGGCCTTGGTGCTGCAGTCAGTCGAGTGAGTGTAGGCTGATCACCAGGAACCGACTTACCCTGCTCTGCTGTAGTATTAACATAAAAAATTAAAACAACCTTAAGCAAAATAAATAATACATTTTACAGAAAGAAAGAAATATAACAGAAGATGATAGAGGTTAAACTATATTAGTGCAAACATAATGATACAAAATGAAATTTAACATAAACAGAAGATAAAAGTATACATAATAAACAAAACATAAGAAATAATAAAAGTGATATAATAAGTTGTAATATGAATAAAGAAATATAATTATAATAATAAGACATAAATCATAACAAAAACAAGTAATACATAAATAAAAAGAAGCTATGGGGTGAAGTGAGAGAAAAAAGGAGAACATTAGCAGCTTCACACATTCCACAACTACAAAAAGATTTCAAAAATAACTTTTTTGTCTTCTGATACAGTCTACCATACACAATTACAATTGCTAACAAATCCCTGTATTAGTTAGACTACATGAACAGCGCTTACACATGACACCAGGCTAGGTCTGGTAGTCTGCACTTGAAATGCTATAATGATCTTTACACAGAAGTACTATATTTCTATTGATGTAAAGCTAACACAGTAGTGTAATGTGATGCTTGCTATATTTTTGGAATGTGGTATTACAAGCCACAGGTGGTGTCCACTGCAATACTGTACTTTTGATTTTTACTACAACATCATGCAAACTCTCTTTTGTTTTATACTTTTGCAGACTCATGGGCACTGTTATCTGGGAATGTATTACTGTTGCTTATGTTTCAGACCACACCTCTGCATCTTCCAGAGCAGGAAATTGGGACATATAATTAAATATTGGGGTGTACAAGGGACCTGACTTATGAACATATTTAATTTATTGCTATTACACACATGGATAGCTGCATAGGAGTTTTGTTAACATGACTTATCAACACACATTTATTGACATCTTCATAAAGTAATTGCCAGACCACCATGAATCCTACAATGACCAGGGCAAAGCGGTGATTCTTATATCTGAGTTTCAGCAGATATAGGTATTATTGAAAGTTAATAGGTGGAAGGCATGGCCGAAGGCAGGAAGAGAGGAGAAAGGCTAGGACTGTTGTAGTGAGGGTCGGAACTTTGAATATTGGCAGTATGGCTGGTATAGGGAGAGAGCTAGATGATATGATGGACAGATGGAAGGTTGGTATATTGTGTGTGCAAGAAACCAGATGGAAGGGGAGTAAGGCTAGGTGTATCAGAGGTGGGTTCAAATTATTATATTATGGTGTGGATGGGAGGAGAAATGGCGTAGGAGTTATTCTGAAGGAACAGTATGTGAAGAGTGTTTTGGAGGTGAAAAGAGTGTCGGATAGAGTGATGTTTATGAAGCTGGAAATTGATGGTGTAATGATGAATGTTATTAGTGCATATGCTCCACAAGTTAGGTGTACAATGGATGAGAAAGAAAACATTTGGAGTGAATTGGATGAAGTGGTGATGACTGTACCCAAGGGTGAGAGAGTGGTGATTGGAGCAGATTTCAATGGGCATGTTGGTGAAGGGAACAGAGGGGATGAGGAAGTGATGGGTAGGTATGGTGTTAAACAAAGGAATGCAGAAGGTCAGATGGTAGTGGATTTTGTGAAAAGGATGGACATGGCTGTGGTGAATATGTATTTTAACAAGAGGGAGGAGCATAGGGTGACATACAAGAGTGGAGGAAGATGCACACAGGTGGATTATATCTTTTGTAGGAGGGCCAGTTTGAAGGAGATTGGAGACTCTAAAGTGTTGACTGGAGAGAGTGTAGTTAGGCAGCATAGGATGGTGGTTTGTAGGATGACGTTGGTGATCAAGAAGAGGAGGAGGAGTTTGAGGGCAGCACCAAGGATCAAATGGTGGAAATTGAAAAAGGGTAATTGTGAGGTGGAGTTCAGGGATGAGTTAATATAGGCACTGGGTGGCAGTGAAGAGTTACCAAATAGCTGGGTAACTACAGCAGAGCTAGTAAGGGAGACAGCTAGAAAGGTGCTTGTTATCACATCGGGACAGAGGAAGGACGACAAGGAGACATGGTGGTGGAAAGAGGAAGTACAGAAGAGTATACAAGCAAAGAGGTTGGCAAAGAAGTGGAATTGTCAGAGAGATGAAGAAAGTAGACAGGAGTATAAGGAGATGAGGTGCATAGCAAAGAGAGAGGTGGCGAAGGCTAAGGATAAGGCATATGAAGAGTTGTATGAAAGGTTGGACACTAAGGAGGGAGAAAAGGACCTGCACTGATTGGCTAGACAGAGGGACCGAGCTAGGAAAGATGTGCAGCAGGTAAAGGTGATAAAGGATAATGAGGGAAACATACTCACAAGCGAGGAGAGTGTGTTGAGTAGTTGGAAAGAGTACTTTGAGGGGTTGATGAATGAAGAGAATGAGAGGGAGAGAAGGTTGGATGATGTAGGGATAGGGAATCATGAAGTACAATGGATTAGCAAGGAGGAAGTAAGGATAGTTATGAAGAGAATGAAGAATGGAAAGGCTGTTGGCCCAAATGACATACCTGTGGAAGCATGGAGGTGTTTAGGTGAAATGGCAGTGGAGTTTTTAACCAGATTATTTAATGAAATCTTAGAACGTGAGAGGATGCCTGAGGAATGGAGAAAAAGTGTTTTGGTACCGATTTTTATGAATAAGGGTGATGTGCAGAGCTGTAGTAACTACAGAGGGATTAAATTGATCAGTCACAGCATGAAGTTATAGGAAACAGTAGTGGAAGCTAGGTTAAGAAGGGACGTGATGATAACTGAACAGCAGCATGGTTTCATGCTGGGAAAGAGCACTACAGATGTGATGTTTGCTCTGAGAGTGTTGATGGAGAAGTACAGAGAATGTCAGAAGGAGTTGCATTGTGTTTTTGTAGACTTAGAGAAAGCATATGACAGGGTGCCTAGAGAGGAGTTGTGGTATTGTATGAGGAAGTCAGGAGTGTCAGAGAAGTATGTAAGAGTGGTGCAGGATATGTACGAGGGTAGTGTGACAGTGGTGAGGTCTGCGGTGGCAGTGATGGATGTGTTTAAGGTGGAGGTGGGGTTACATCAAGGATCAGCTCTGAGTCCTTTCTTATTTGCAATGGTGATGGACAGGTTGACAGACGAGATCAGACAGGAGTCCCCATGGACTATGATGTTTGCAGATGACATTGTGATCTGTAGTGAGAGTAAGGAACAGGTGGAGGAGACCCTGGAGAGTTGGAGATATGCTCTAGAGAGAAGAGGAATGAAGGCCAGCAGGACTAAGACAGAATATATGTGTGTGAATGAGAGGGAGGATAGAAGAATGGTGAGGATGCAAGGAGTAGAGGTGGTGAAGGTGGATGAGTTTAAATACCTGGGGTCAATAGTTCAGAGTAACGGTGAGTGTGGAAGAGAGATGAAGAAGAGAGTACAGGCAGGATGGAGTGGGTGGAGAAGAGTGTCAGGAGTGATTTGTGACAGACGAGTACCTGTAAGAGTGAAAGGGACGGTCTACAAGAGGATAGTGAGACCAGCTATGTTATATGGGTTGGAGACAGTGGTACTGACAAAAAGGCAGGAGTTTGAGCTGGATGTGGCAGAGTTAAAGATGTTAAGATTTGCACTGGGTGTGACGAGGGTGGACAGGATTAGGAATAAGTATATTAGAGGGTCAGCCCAGGTTTGAAGGTTTGGAGACAAAGCCAGAGAGACAAGATTAAATTGGTTTGGACATGTGCTGAGGAGGGTTGCTGAGTATATTGGGAAAAAGATGCTAAGGATGAAGCTACCAGGTAACAGGAAAAGAGGAAGGCCTAAGTTAAGTTTTATGGATGTGGTGAGAGAGGACATGCAGGTGTTTGGTGTGACAGTGCAAGATGCAGAGGACAGGAAGAAATGGAAACAGGTGAATCACTGTGGTGAGCCCTAATTGGAACAGCCGAAAGAAGATGATGATGACTGTACTGATATGCATTTCCAGACTCATAACAAAGTATGTTTAAGGTGCTAATCCATCCATAACTGTTAAGGCTGCAATAACAGTGCTTTATATAATTATTCTTACTTACCACATGCTTGTCTCATCTGCTCCAGTCACCTACCATGCGACCTCACATTTGAGGCCCTCTCTTCTGCAGCTGTGGAAAAAGTAAAATAAAAAGCAATTATGAATGCCAGGGTTTACCATAGCCAGCTTGAGTATTTTCAGGTTATGCATGAACATCATACTTACACATCACCAGGGTGTCCCCCACCTTCCAATACCTGATCCACTGATCAAGGGTATCCCTCTTCCTCCTATAGAGGTTGTCATAGTGGTGATGGCACTGCTTACTGGTGTGGGGTACACCAGTCACACTGGTAAGTGCCTTTGCCAAACTATCCCAGGCTTCCATTTTGTATTGGGTGCCAGTACCGTCCTCCTCCAACAGGCATTATCCATGATCCCTAACCAGAAGCCCAATAAAAACTTTGGACTTCTGGATACCCAAGCTCCAGACATTTCTTTTTTTTTTCAAATATAATTTTTATTGCATTTCACTTCTATTTAAATGCAAGAAAAGAATGACACAGAAAACATACATACAAGCTACTTGGAATATCAAGTTTCAGTCGTCCAAATACGATATACATAACATAAATCATCAATGTTAGGGTAACAAATTATACAGAATTGTCTAATAATCAAGCTGCTCTTAATGAGCTGTAAACAGACATTTACATAAAGATAGTAAACAACATATTGAAAATGTGACATTAAAACATTGCAACCAGATATTCTAGTCTACCTAAATAAACATTCTGTCTTGCACTAACTATGTACAATATATACATTGATGTCACCTTAATGTTCATCTTATATGTGTTTGCCATGACCTGTACACTGTTATTGTAGATATTTCTATAATAATTGCCTTTAGTTTCCCTTAATTAGGCAAAGTAATATTGATGGTGAAGTCCCTTGGTCATAAATCAGTGTTGTTCTAGGATTTCTAAAAGCGTTTTCCAATGTTTCTGATAGTAAGATATTTTTGTTTGGCTTCTTGTAATTAATTTGCTGGCTAATGTATTTTATAGCCATTCCTTTAAATTCTTCCCACGTGATTTTACTTCTATCTAACCAATTTTGGGCTATATATGATTTGATCATTGCACACAATGTGACTATGACGTGTTTATTTTCATAAGAGAAATTATTAGGGAATATATGTAAAATTGCCATTTCCCATGACAGGGTAGATTTGGTGTATCCCTTTTTTTCTAACTTGGTTCTTAGCGAACACCACAGCTTGTAAACATTTTTAAAGCTCCAAAAAATATGAAGGGTGTCAGCAACACTGTTTTGGCATATGGTACAATAAGGGGAGTGGGAGAGATTAATTTTGCTAAGAAAAAGTGGTGTATGATACGCATTGTTATTGATCATAATTTGGGTATAAATTAGTTTTTTAAGGGGAGTTAATTTCAAAGTAAGTTCAATAGCATCAGATTTTTGTTCATCAGTTATCTTATTATTTTTCTCTTCCCAAAATTTGGAATATAGAATTGCATCTTGATATCTAATTTTTGTTATTAATCTATATGTATTTGATAACATTTTAGATCTCAACAGTAGCAGGTTAATGATTTGTTGATATACCTGCATGTCTTGGTTGTCTATTTTGACATTCATAGTAATTGTGTTGATCAGGTATATTAATTGGTTGAATATGGTATTATAGCTTTTATTTACTTCAAGTTTTTGTCTAATATTGTCAACTGAGAAACTTTTGATCTGGTATAGGTCCCATACAGTGATATTTTTAATTTTTGGATACTGATTCAGGTTTAATATAGTATTGTTTAATTTAATATTAGGATTACGGTGTACTGGCTGTCCCAATACCAAAGTATCTTTAAGATTTAGGGAGGCTACCAGCTTTTGAAATATTACTGTGTTTCTTATTATTATGGGATGAACCTTAAAATGCTTTAAAGTCTTGGAAGCTCCAGACATTTCTGCAAAAGACAAACCACAATGTACGAAATGGAACTCCCGGTATTTCCCTTTAAATACCTTGATACCCCGCCATCTGCGCTTACTGAGAGTGCACACTGTGTACAATTTGATACATTTAAAATTGTGTATGCTGCTTACACACAGCACAGTATATTCCTATGTTTAAAAAGCACTCCATACTTTTGTGATGCTAAGCGGTGTGCACCTTTTTAAAAAAAATTATTGCAAATACCATCACCAAGGCACTTTCATGGTCATTTACTTCCATTACCAGGTTATTTGGATTTGCTGCAATTTTAAACCATCATAAATAAAAGTATGCAGTTCCTGTATTTAAACCCAGGGCCACTTATACTTGGGTACAAAACCTAACCCATGTCACCACTGGGGTAGTGACATCATCAGTGTTATTTTACTAGGTGTTATACCTCTCAGTGCATCAACATAGCACAGCTCCACTTACCATGTTTACGTGTCACAGAGCACTGTACAGTTACATTTAGTGAAAGCATCCTGTTTCTATTTTTAGATGTCTGGGTCATGGTCATGTCTGCTTCCTGGGTGGTCCCACTGCATGAACATGTTAAGCATTTGCATGCACTGAAGCACACTGCACAAACATGTGGGATCACTTAAAAAAGATAAAGGACACATGACAGGCAAACAATTCTGGAATTCAGATAGCCATTAGCGATCGCTGGATTTACTGCATATTCTTGTGGTGGTGTGTGATGTGGCTTACACGGATTGTTTATCTGTGCTGTTCTGTGAAGTTTTGCGGCCAATTCTACTGATATGCACCTTGCAACCTTACTTAGACGTGATGTGCATCATGAATATGCAGAACACGCTACAGATACAACGTCGCTGCTGTCTACGTGGATATATTCCTTGTAGGCTCTACATGGAGCCTACATGGAGTTTACTGAATCCAGGGCCTGGTCTTTTTCTTTTCACATGTGCTCTTTCATAATCGTCCAAAATTATATTTATGTATTGATGATAAAACTATGCCATCTCAGTGCACATAATCCTTAATATGTTGAGGTTCTAAATATTAACTTGCCTAAATCTCAAAGACCTCCAAAACAAAACACAGTCACAAAACACACTCAACATATTAAGCCTACTTCCTCACATAGCACAGGGAGTCCCAAAGTCACAGATGCTGACCCATAAGGCAGGAAACTACCCAAACAGATATTCTTGTTACAGGTAACTCTATTGTAAGACATACAGATATGCTTCTTATCAGGACAGGCAAGAAAAGAGTGACTGTTCGTTGTTTGCCTGGTACCAGAATCTAGAAACTGAGACACTTTTTTTTCCCTTCCTGTGTAGTAAAACTAGTATTGATCAGTATTAAACCTAATACCATTTTCCTAGGTGATTTAGACTGATTTAAACTATCCCACTATTGACTGGGAAACCTACACCACAACTAGTGCACATGCACGCAGATTCCTGGACATTGTCTTGGACAATTAGTCAGAGTACCCACCAGGGGGAATAACATCTTAGATCTTGTCCTTACTGATTTGGGAGCATCTTGCACCATCCCTTGTGTATCTTCATCACTTGTTAGATCTGACCACAAAGGAGTCTCCTTTGAAATAAAACTGATACCAGAGATCCCTTCCACCCAAGGTACTTTTATAAATTTCTTTAAGACAAGTTACCTACTCCTAAGTGATACATTGACAAGCTTCAAATCTACACCAAACCCAGTTAGCTCTACTGAATATGCAGACATGTACACCACCACAATATACCAGCATATAAACAGCTGCATAGATGCAGCTGTACCCTGTAGGAACAAGTGCAGTGCATGGTGGAATCATAATGTCAAAAAGCTTTATAGTAAAAGGAAATAATTTCACCAAAAGTAAGAAGAGTAATTTCCAGAATGCTAGACACTTGTCACTGAAATAAACAAACAACTCAGGAGCTTAATAACAATCCACCAAAGACAACTTTGAGGCTAAAATAGCTACCCAAGCCAAAGACAATCACAAGGTATTTTGTCATGTTTATAATCTCAAAAGCACAATGCAACAATGTGCAGAGTAGGTTGTGAATAACATTTCATACACTAAGGCTGAAGATATAACAAACCTGCTGACCAATACATTTAGCTCTAACTTTACTCAATTCCCCTCCATCTCTCCCTCAAGATATACCTGAAACGGAATCATCTCCAGCTATCACAGAAGATAAAGTCCTAAAAGTGGTATCAAAAGCTAAAAATACTCCATCCATGGATCCTGACAATATCCCTGGATGCATCTTAAATAGCACGAAGCACAATTTAGCCACACTTCTAATAACATGCTTCCATCTCAGCCTCCATACAGGTTTTGTACCAAGCAAATGGAGAACAGCTACAGTCATTCCCCTGCATAAGGGAGGACCTTTCACAGACCCAGGCAATTACAGATTCATAATTCTGACCAGCCTCATATGCAAAGCCATGGAAAGAGTGATCATGGAATTAACTGGTCATAACATAGGGAACTTCCAAACACTGGACCTGCCTTAGTTTGAAATAATCAAGGGCATTCCCATAAATATGTTCTGAGAAACTAAAAAAAAAGTTAATCCATTCTGGAGCAAAATTTTACAACCTTCATAATATGATTGAATACTTTCCAATAACAATTCTGATTTCCAAATGTCCAACATATCTTCCTATATCATAACTTTTATAGAACATTTTACCATACATGATCTGATAAACTTGCTCAAGGTTGGGGTTTAAATGACATTCTAGTCTCCAACAATTAATAACTAATATTACTAAAATTCTGTAAAATATCTGAAACATTATTTGAAAAAGACTGATATTCTTTAAATGATTAATAAATAGACATTATTGTTATTTTCCTAAAGGCATATTTCACTGAAATAGCGATTATGTGACTTTTGATGCCAATTATTTCTCCAGTAAATGTAGCTTTAATTAGTATTGCGACACCAGCTGACATTGAAGAGCAACAATTATTATAGTCTTTATCCATTTGCACGTTGTTAAAAGATAACAGTACTGTCTACCTGTTATATGTGTTTCTTGCAATAAAAACAGATCTTCAGATAGATTTTTAATATAATTTATCAATTTCTTAAGTTTAGCAAAATTATGTCACCTTACTGACATTATTTTGATATTCATTAAAGATGATTGCATACCTTATTGAAACAAAACTCTGAAGGTAGGATAGATTCCTTTCACCATAGCCATGCCAGAATTATGAAAAAAATAATAATTTCTTTAAATTCGCCCAAAGTAAAATAAAATAAAAAATATATAAGTCTGTAATCCAAATGGGGAAAAAGTATGCAGGCTTTCTTGGGAAAGAGCAAAAACATATATAATTCCAAGTAGCATTAAGTTTCCTTTGGGTTCTTTTTCATTGTCAGACATGAGAGAAGTAGACTTCCATATCATATTTAGTTTGGCTGGAAATATAAAGTAATGTTTAATTTATTTTTCCTATAATTGTTGCCATATGTTTGTGAAAGACTTTCATTGTTTGGCCATCTCTGAAGGTAGGTCTAAAAATATGGAAATGGAAACAACTTCAACAAAAAAGTTTTTCTCTCTAATGAAGTCAGACATCATTTTTTTTGGCTTGATGTCTCATTAATTTTACTATAATAGATCTAGATCTACCATCTGTTGGATCTTTCCTTATAAAATATGAAAAACACTGGAATCAATCCAAATCAATCTTCTATGCTTCACTAGATTCATCAGAGTATATTGTAGCTCTGAATGTTTTCTGTATTACATTTTCCAAGCCAAATTCATTGTCCAAGGCCTCAGGTACACCTAATATTTGCATTTTTTCTTCTCATACACACTCATAGTCTGCCACATTATTAAAAAAGGCTGGGTGTTTATCTATAATGTCAGATATTTTATCTTTAAGAAGACTGCATTCATGTTCATTATTGGATATTTTCTTACTTGATTCAATGACATGGCGCTTTTGAAATTTTTGCTGTTTCCCCAGCTTACAGATTCAAAACTGCATATAAATATTGTTAAGTGAAGTTTCCAAATTTTCTAATTTATTAAATATATGCTTTAGTTTATCAGCAAAGGAGCTAAAGGAGGCTAGTACTATTTTGTTAGTTTCCTGTAAACTGACTGAGTTTCCAGACTCAAGCTGGAAAAGATGCTTTTGTGCATTTATAGAGGAGAGAGAAACTTCTCCAGTAGAATTATTGAGGCATGTTTCAGTAAACACAGTTGGTACTTCACAAATGGTTCCTTAAGCTGTTAACCATTAACTGTTTGATCACTTGCACTATTAGTTTCTTCTCACTCAAAATGTATTACAGTTTTCACATTATCATCTATACAAGTACTTGCAACTTCACCTTGCAATACCTCTATGTTCCTATTCTTATGCTGAGCTTCCATGGTTGTAACAATGCTATGTTTAGCACTTATCTTTTCAATAACTTTTATTTCAGTGCACAGTTTAAGTAAAGTTCTAATGTGTTTAGGAACTGGTAAAGTAACTGAGTTAAACTGTATTCTTTCCTTGCAAATTGCCGCTTTGGCATTTTTTTCCCTATTTCATTACATCCCTGCCTTGCTCAACCCAGGAAGTGCATGTTACACGACATGCATTGCTTGCATCTCTCCCCACTGGAATTGCAGTATAATTGCAGTCAACTTATTACCAGGAAAGGGAAGTGTTCAGTCCTTCCACTAGTCATTTAAAATCAAATTCCTAACAGTCCACAGAGGTAACTCCACCATAAAGGATCACATCATATATCCCTTCTAGTAGCAGACTGCAAAATGAAGGTCATGTTTGCAGGCCTTGTCTTGGTCTTCATCTCTTTTCCAAAAAAAAAAAAAAAAAAAAAAAAAAAAAATTTTTCCTGAATGTGCCTCATGCTACATCCACAATAGGCTCTGCCAGAACCATCCAGCTTTTGAGACCACACATGTATGTCCAGAGCCTCTGCTCTGACCCACAGTGAACCTTCAATTGAGGAAGCATCTTCCCATGACAAGTATAACTTTTGTATGACTAAGCAATTGTTGTATACTTTTGTTCCATCAAGGCATGACTCAGACAAATTTCAGGTATATGTTACATTTTATAACTGATTATTTTGATCTTTTGTTTTCATTTTTCGGTGCTGTATAGTTGTAGATGATACATATGACTCTTTTTAGTTGTTTTTCTCTGTATCTGACTTTTACATACTGTCTGCATGTGTACATTGGGGCTCCGTGGGTATTGGTTGTGCTAACATCTAAGCACAGTAAACTTGCATGGTTTGAACTTTAGTTTGCCATGTGCCATTGTAATGTTGCTTACTTTCAAACATGTGTACAGGATCATTTTATGGGCAGCTTGTTGTATTATTTCTCTTGAGGAGCTTGTGTACATGATGACATAAGAATCATACAGCTGAAATTCTTTTGTTGTTTTTGCATGGGTTAGGGGTAAAGGTAATGTCTGAGGTTTTATATTTTTTTTTGGGGGGGTCCTATGTTGCTATCAGTCCATAGGAAAGTATTACCTTATACGTCTATTAGTAGCATTCTTATACATGTTATTGTCAGTACTAGTCATGTGGGACCATGGCTGCTAATTGCAGTATTTTCAATATTAAGAGGGATATGTGACAGACAGTTGGCTACAACCAGATCAAGCCACAAGCCTCAGTTTACTGAGGCTGAGAATAAGGTAGAACTACAAATATTCCACCTCCACATTAGACAGCTTATAGCTTTACAACTCACTGGCAGGTCCTTCTGTGACCTGGACTGGTGACAAGTTGTTAAGGATGTAACTATATGGTGGAATGACAGTGACATGCTTTGCAATGCCACCAACAGAAGGGAGGCCATGACACTAGAGTGAAGGGCAGTTAGTGGTGGACTGCCTACTGAACCACCACTTACAAAGACATAGGAGTTCCTAGCCATGTTCAAAGTCAGTACCTCCAATGAAGAGTTCCATTGTGCTGTGCTGGATGTGTGGACAAAGATGCATAGGCACTGGAAGATTTCAGCAGGTGATGCTCCTGGTATGAGTTTCTACATTTGGTATGTCCCTCATTTGCAGCTTTTACTCACATTTCTTGTTTATAATACTTACCTCACCTATCCTGGATAGGTCCAGCTGACACTGAGTTCCAACAACCATTGGCACACGATGTATTCTTGGCTGAATTTCTGTTATCTGTCATTATAGTTGTCATGATATCTCTTGCATGTGTAGTTGTGGTGGTTAGACAATGTTACACTGGATATTTTTAGTTTTTCTCTATTTACTTGTGATGTATCGTCTGGCATCAGCACTGTGGAACTACCTCCCCTCTGATATTGGCAGATTCTCGGCCTCTGATTATGATGGTGGAGATGATCAGGCACAGTCCAGGGCTTCAGAGTGTTTGTTAACCTTAGGGAATGTGGCACCCATATGTCCTGCACAGACACAGTCTTTATGCCTGTGCATACCAATGATACATTGCCATGTGAGAGTGGTCAAGTTGATGAGGACATTGTCAATCAAGGTAGTGTCCTGGTTCCTACTGCAGACATACCAGAATGTGCCCCTAGCCTTCATGGGCAGGAGGTACCACACAGAAAGGTCAGCATTGTGTTTACAAGAGGTATGGTTACTGCCCTGCCGCCTCAGTTTGGTGTGTCAGTAGCTCCCACCTAGCATATGTGGAAGACCATTATGGAGACACAGTCGAGTTCCACCAGGGCCTCAGCAGAAGTTGTGAGGATCATCCAAGCAATGCATACTGAATTATTGGACTGCATGAATCATGTGTGTGACTCCTTGAACATGATAAATGACACATTGAAACATGATGTATCTGTACTGGATCTTCTGTCTGGGGTGAGGACCAGCTGTCAAGGCCAGTCATCTGTAACTTCCTCAGATGTTAGTCAATGTGGCTGAAGACAGGCTAGTTCCGGCTTTTGCAGTGGTAGCACTTCCACTGATATACTGGTGCTGGATGTGTCTACACCAAGGAGGGGTAAACCCTATGATTGCAGTTGTTGCCATGCTGACACATCTGCCAGCAAATGTCAGTCATGCTATGGTAACACATCAACATCTATGCAGGGTAATGGAACAGTCAATAGCCATGACTTTGTTCATTTTAGAACTTGGGCTGCCTATGTCAGATGTACAGAGTAGACACATAATAGGTTTTCTATTATTGCATCAGCCTCAGAAAGTTTTTTTTTAGTTTTCCTGTGCTTGAACAAATTCAAGTGGTCATGCACATAGCTAATGCATTCACAAATATGGTTGAACTGCATTTCTATGCTTCTGAATTGCTCTACCATGTTTTTTGCTTCATTACATAAGGCATGAGTCATGTGGTTATTATGGTATATCTAGACTATGCTTTGTTTTCCAGCCAGTCACATCATGTTAGAGTGCTTCCTGTATCTTACACACCCTTCTTGTCTCTGCTCATCATGCAAATGCACTTAGCCCAGTGCCACAGGTGTTTATGAATCCCGGACCACAGGTACAAAATACTTAAAAAGGTTATAGTTTTTTCTTGTCTTGATAATTTATTATGGAAAGTTTGTATCTGACAAGCAAAATGTTAACACTACTGTATAGGTTGATAAAAGGATATGTGTCACAGCAATGGAGAATAATGCTTGGAGCAATTGAGAATTGTCACTGGAATGGAAAAATTGAGAACAATGCTTTCAAGAATTGTAAAACATATACTGGTCTATAACATGGTGTTAGTATATTGATCAAGAGATTGCAGTATCCTTACTTAAGACATCTTAGCATATAGCATATACCTAGGACAGAGCACCGATGCACATGGACCATTTTCAGACTCAACCTAGGAGCATTGTCTGGTTAAGGTTAGAGACAGCATATAGAAACAGTGACAGCAAAATTGAAACCATAGTGTACAGGAAGCAACTCATTAATAGCTCATAGTTTTATGTTTTGCAACTAACTGCCCAGTAAGTGCAGTGGTTCAAGATACCATGCTTTCAGGAGATGAAAAATCAATTACTTAACTATTAAGACGCTTTTTTTCCAGTTAGGAAAAAATATTCTCAAAGCATGAAAGAAAGAATTGCCCTTATTTTTTCAGTAAGGAAATTTCCATTGGTACATCCAGTCTAAACTCAAGGTGATTTCTAGCCACAAACATTTACTACCATTATTTTGAGTGCCTAAGAGTTTACCTGCAATAACATTAGCAATACATCAGAGGCAGAGTACAATATTATAAACTTAGAACTAACAAATTCATTACAGAGTTTGCAAATGTCACAATAAAACTGATGCACTCCATAGAGTTCCTTTTTTTTTTAATTTTGGGCAATAGAACAGAAATGATAATATAGTAGTTGAATGCTTTGTCAAAAGAACATATTGAAGATAATCTTATTAAAGCAATTTTTTTATATATTTTAGTCACCACTGCCAGTTGACCAATTGCCTTCTTGTAACTGATGTTCCCATTCATTGCCCATCAAAGTAAGAACCAGCTGCAGAGGATTATTATCCAGGTACCTATCATGGCTTTCTGCTTTAAATGCTTTAGTCCTACTCTGTGAGCTGACATACCTACTAGTGACACAAGAGGTCTGTGATGCCTTCTCCCTCCAAAGTGTGCATGTACACTATTGAACACACTCTCCTGGCAGAGTACCACACTATTTCAGCCTATGAGAGCCAGATGTACATCCTTGGCCCATAGGCAAGCTGTAGTGTTGCTAAACCTATTAAGACTAACGTGCAGCAGACCAGATCTCCTTCCTTCCTCCTGCCAGAATGGATGAGATGGTATTGAACATATACTCCAACCCATTCAGGTTTGTATCCTTCAGTTCCTGGTCTGCTAACGTAACCCATTCATCACCATTTGTATAGTTGAGGAAGGAAGCTGTAGTCCTCCTGGCTTTATCTCTTTATAACACAGAGACAGCTCCTGTTAAAGCAGCTCTGGCTGGACATTTAGGGTCCGGCCTTCTACTACAATGAATGCCAGGTTTTATGAAGGAAGGCTCGTAATTCCCTACATCAGCAAATGTTGACTGAGAGTTTACCATTCTTTTTATAAAATAGATTTATCCTTTCAGTAGAAGAGGTTGCATCTTAAGGGGCTGTGAAGTCACAGCAGTTCACCAGAAAATGCAGAAATACTTTATTTGAAGAACCCTACACAGATCGTATTGGAACAAACAGAATGAGACCAGTAGGAAGAAGGACAGTCTGATGACAAAAGTGAGTTGAGAGATTGTGAATGTATGTGCAGCTTTTTCGTTTTGTCATAAGTTACAGAAAATACCTAGGCAAACACCATTACTTCCAAATTAAGTTTCCAGGTATATTTTAGAAAAGTTTCCATTTGGATTTTGTAGGACCTTTTAGGAATTATGTATTCTTGATACTGGTAGCTGAATAAAAAATGAGTAGATGCTCATATGTTTGAACTCACATTACAGTCTACACCTATCATATGAAAATAGTTTTTACTGCTTATAGCTGCCTGGACATATTGTTACTGTCACTGGAACCAATTTCTCATCTGTGGAATGCCATAGTTTTAAACGGAGTTATTCATTCATGAAGTGCACCAAAGAACCAATCCAAAATTTCCTTAACTGAAAGAAGCATACATGTATTCAAGGCAGATATGAAGACACCCTAATAACCTTTTGTAAAATGCTAAATTTCTCCTTTCCTTTTACAGAACAACTCTGAAGTGCACAGCAAGGCAAACATATAACACAAAAACTAAGTAATTGAACACGGAGATTCTTCCACAAAGACCAAAAACATCCAAAAATAAGCTGTTCCAACCTTTCCAACTTTGTTAAAAAAGTACAGACACCACATCTAGCACTTTCATTCACTTTATTATCTGTGAACTTCCTCAGAAACAGTTTGAACTCCACCCCAAGCACTTTTTATAGCGAAAAATGATCACATGGTAACAAATTTCATATACACAATTAATTATTAATACATTAATTAATAACATAAAAACTAGTTTTAACAAATGTAAACTTAAAAATATTCATTGTTTCATTTGTAAGAAATATTTTATATTAATGGTTTCATTTAAACCAGGGGCATAGTCTGCTCCTAAATATAATTACCAAATACTTTCCTTGCATTCCAAAATAACCTTACTATCACCCATAAACACATTTTTACTAACACTATCTAATACTGAAAATGTAAACTTTTTAAAGTCTTTACAGACAGTAGAATGTCTACCTAGTGCATTTGTTTGATCTTTTTTCTTTACTGCCAAAAGATGTTCACTAATTATTTTCTTTAAACATCTTGTGGTCATGCCTATATAGTAACTGGGGCATGAAAGACATTGGGCAACAAACATCACCATTTCACTATTGCATGTGTAGTAATTTTCATACCAAAATGTTTTCCTAATATGTATAAAGTAAACAGACGAGGGATTGCTTATATACCTACAATATCTACAGTTGTTACAAGCATAGGTCCCTTTAGTCACTATATTTCTACCTCCACTTATATTTTTACTCATTCCACGTTCTAATAAACTTTTGATGTTATTTACCTTCTTAAATGTGAAATATGGTCGTTCACCTATAATTTTTATAAGGTCCTCATTACCCATCAATACTTTCCAATTGTCTACAATAATGTTCTTAATACACCACATTTCATTTGTAATGGGTAACACAAATGCACACGAAAATTCTCTCCTGTTACTATCAACATTTCTATTTTGCAAATTATTCTGTGTAGAATATTTCATTTGATGAAATAGTATAGGACTAGCTTTACTTTTTCTTAAAACTGTCACTTCATTTTCTATAAGTTCTAGTAGTGACTTATCATAGCCTCTTGCCAAAATGAATGTCCTTAAGATCTGCATTTCTTTGATAAAAATGTCACCTTGAGATGTCAATCTACTAAGTCTAATAAATTGTCCCTTGATAACTCCTTTTTTTATGTGAAATGGATGTAGACTTTCCTTGTGTAAATATTGATTTGCAAAAGTTGATTTCCTGTAGATGTTACTAATAAACTTTTTGGAACTGTGATCATATGTCAAATGTAAATCAAGGAAATCTATGCTATTACCATACCCTCCTATATTAAACTTTAAGAAATTGGTGGTACTATTTAGATACTCAACAAATTTTTCAAAATCTTCAGATGTGCCATGCCAAAGGAACAACAAATCGTCAATGTATCGAAGATAAAACAGAATGTTTTTTTTCAAAAATACTGTTTTAAATAAAGTTGTCTTCCCAATTGGCCATTACTAAATTTGCATAAGCTGGTGCAATATTTGCACCCATGGCCACTCCTGAGATTTGCTTATGTAGTTGGTTGTTAAATTAAAAAAAATTGTTATCTAAAACCAATTCCATGAGGGAACAGATTGTGTTGATTTTTGAGTTGTCAAACATTTTTTTAGTCAAATATTCCCTTAAAAATTCAATTCCTATCTCATGATTAATACAAGTATAAAGTGAAGTAACATCCAATGATGCAAAGCAAAAGTCTACACTTGTCACATTTATCTCTCTTAAATGTTCCAACAAATGCCAAGAATCTTTCAAATAAAATTTTGATGCTTGCATAATGGGATTAAGAAAAAAGTCTAACCAAGTAGACAGAGTTTACGTTTTAGATCTAGCAGCCGATATAATAGGTCTAAAAGGAAGCTTTAGGTTATTTTTTTGTATTTTAGGAATGCCAAAAAGAACAGCCATTTTAGGGTGTTCAACTTTTAAGTATGTGTAACTTTGTTAATCTATTTCACCTTGACAAAACATATCAAATAGACAAATGTCTAAATATAAAAGCCTTTCATTAATAAAATTAATGTCCACCACTTTGTAAGTATTCTCATCCTTTAACATGTTTTCTATAGAACTATTGTAGTCAGTCTTGTCCATAACAACAATTTTTCCACCTTTGTCTGCCTTCATTACTCTTTGTTGACTATTGTCGCACAAAGTTTTTAATGCCTTAGCTTCTAAATCATCCAAATTGTAAATATTTCTATCAGGTTTAATAGCTCTAATACCTGTTTCACATAACATTTGAAATACTTGAAGTGTACCTAATAAAGGTGGATTGAATGTACTTGCTTTTTTAGGGCCCATATTTGGGGTACCACAACTAATGTCTTGCATGATGTACTTTAGATTTAATTTTCTCAAAGCCAATCTGAAGTCAACAATAACTCTAGCTAAATTAAATGAATTACAAGGAATAAAAGAAAAACCTTTTTTAAGGAGCTCTATTGTAGGATGTGATAAAACAGTACCAGACAAGTTTACAATCTCTATATCATATCCAGTAATGTCACATCCCCTACCATTTCTTTCTGATCCTGCCTCTTCCATTTCCTTTGTTCTGTACCACTTTGGACCATGTTGGTCCTTGTTTGTTCCCCTGCTTGTCTACTAAAAAAGGGGGGGCCACATTGTTAGAGGTACTTGCTCCTTGTTTGACACTAGAATTATTGACATCATTAGTCTTATGCATTTCAATAATTTCACTGCCTTCTACATTAGCTGTAGTGTTGTTATTGCCACCACCAAGTGAAACACGTACATTGTTATTATTTTCAACATCATTAGAAATAGGACATGAATTAAAATTGTTGTTACCAAAAGCAGTATTTTGATTGTCATTATATTTCATTGTAATGTTGTTATTAACTGTGTAAGCAGTCTTATTGCCATAGGCAAAAATGTCCCACCTCAATTTCTTCTGTTTTCTTGCCACTATCGTGGCTCTTTGTCTATCTGCTTTTGCTGCTATACCACAGTACAAATTATTAAACAATGAAAGACAAGAAACTTTTTAAATTTTCTTGTCTAAGTCACTCATTTGGCTCGTAGTCTCTTCCATCTGTTTAACATAATGTTCAATTAGAATACACATGAGATTTAATCCAAATTCATTGAACAAATCTACCAACTTGTTGAACAGACTGTGTCCAAACGAAACACAATTAGGAAATTTGTTTGTCCTTAGACTCTGCGGAACACATTTGCGTTTTATGCATTCCCCTGAGATAACTAATCTCTACATCCAGCATAACGTATTTCATAATTACTTTTTCAAGATCAAAAATAGCTTGTTTACATGCTTTTTGATCCATTTTACTGTTAGAAACAGTTTCAGTACTTACGGATGCGTTTTCCTCAAAATCTTCAATGTCAGCAAATGGATTTTTGTTTGTTTGTAATACATGCTCCAAAACACTGTTTTGAACAGATAACTCAGACTGTGTCCTATCAGCCTCATTGACTTATGTATTGCTCAAAGCTTTCCGACCAGATCTCAAAGAGTTTAGTTCCTCACCAGAACTGGAAGTGCCAACAGCCGCATTTTCAAGTCCTCTTTTAATAGCGATTGAGATAACATTAGTAATTTGCTCCGAAAATTGAGCAAAATTGTCAGGAATAGGATAGGTGGATAAATTCAAAAGTGTGTCGTGTGACACACTTTGAACAGCTTTCATTGGTAACAGACCAAAACACAATTCCAACACAAAAACTAAGTAACTGAACATGAAGATTCTTCCACAAAGACCAAAAACATCCACAAATAAGCTGTTCCAACCTTTCCAACTTGCTTAAAAAAGTATGGACACTACATCTAGTGCTTTCATTCACTTTATTATCTGTGAACTTCTTCAGAAACAGTTTGAACTCCACCCCAAGCACTTTTTATCTTTTGGCAGTAAAGAAAAAAGATCAAACAAATGCACTAGGTAGACATTCTACTGTCTGTAAAGACTTTAAGAAGTTTACATTTTCAGTATTAGTGTTAGTAAAAATGTGTTTATGTGTGATAGTAAGGTTATTTTGGAATGCAAGGAAAGTATTTGGCAATTACATTTAGGAGCAGACTATGCCCCTGGTTTAAATGAAACCATTAATATAAAATGTTTGTTACAAATAAAACAATGAATATTTTTAAGTTTACATTTGTTAAAACTAGTTTTTATGTTATTAATTAATGTATTAATAATGAATTGTGTATATGAAATTTGTTACCATGTGATCATTTTTGCTATAAAAAGTGCTTGGGGGTGGAGTTCAAACTGTTTCTGAAGAAGTTCACAGATCATAAAGTGAATGAAAGTGCTAGATGTGGTGTCCGTACTTTTTTAAGCAAGTTGGAAAGGTTGGAACAGCTTATTTAAGGCAAACATATAAATATTTTTTCTTGATTGGGCACAACAGAGCTAAACTGGACTTGCTGAAACTGATTTTGAGTAATACTGTTAGAAGGAAACAATGCTTGCAAACATTTCAGAATGCCAGTCATGCAGGTTGTAATTTATTCAAGTGAAGAAGATTCATTCTCTTCCAGGGATACTAATAAAAGGTCTTAAGTGAACTACATTAACCACTGTGGTTAAATGAATGCAAATCATTAAGTAAAAATATGACAAGGTTGAAATATGTGTACTGCTATCATAATTGAGAAATACATTTGGACATCTTGAGCTCACTTTTCCAATCTACATTTTCATGTTATATGACTAACCAGACTTTGATACCTGAACACACACCTTCCTAAGCTGCTTCACTGTCAGGCTGCAGAAAGCTCTGCATTGAATGTTATTCATAGACTTCATGATGTCATATGATGTCACAATACTGACCCATTAGTCAAATGCCTTCTAGAATGAGCAATGACTTAATTCTGTTAAGAAAATGGTTTCACAACAATGAGATCAGGTAGTTAATTTCTCTCCTAAGAGAAGAAATGTACCTCTCTGACAGGGGAAATGTAGAAACATAATTGTGATAGTCTGTCTAGAAAAAGTGGTAAGAAAAGCTGTGACTGATGACAAGAGTATGGTAATGCAAACTATACTTACTTTGTTTGTTCTTGTTTTTTTATTTGCCAAAGTTCATGTTTAGGCACAAATGGTGAACAGTACTTATTGTGTAAAGGTAAGAGTATTGTGCATGATGCTTTATCAGTTCATTTTTTTTTCTGTTTAAAGAATTATCATCTGTAATATCTGCTTATTTGTCAAGTCACTTATTATCTCCACTTAATATGTTTGTCTTCTATGTATTATTTACAAATCTGAATTGTCAGATTTTTATTCCCATGTCAGTTTTGCTATACTTTGTATGCTGTTATACAGAACTCTAAATTGTTTTCTTTTAATATTTATTGACAAGTCTTATTTGATTCTGTAATGTTTTGGACAAATTCATATGCACCGAGGCATTTTATATGCAATAATCTACAACTTTGTGTCATTTTTGTACCAATATGAAGTCTATGCGTTTAAGGTTAATATTTTAGATTTGAATATTTAATTTACCTTGTTCTTGGTAGGGATGTAGGTGTGAAATACACTGTGTTGGCCCCAACAGTGTTTGTCTGGCACTTACTGCTGATGAGTAAGGCTGTGAGCTGTTAGTGAGTTGCTTCCTGTAGTGCAGGGTTTGAGTCCCTCAAACGTTGTTTTATCTGTTGTGTGACTCTGACCATGTCACAGCACCAGACAGTGCTCCTGATCTGCAACAGAAACGGGACACTAAAATCATATTGACTGTCCCAAGCTGTAAGCAAGTGTGCTTCACTACATTGTCTTTGAATCCCTTTACAATGTCAATTACTACATCAATATATGCTATTTGACTATGAATACCAGCATGCCTGTTGTAGTTTAATGGCTTGCCAAAAGAACTTTCAATAAATGCGAGTTTCGAGGTAAGAGATGTGTTAACTGTTACTCATACTGTCTGGTTTAAACATGAGAGCAGTTTAGTTTATTTAGCAAATTGATGTCACTGTTTTTTACTGTAAAATTTGACATAAAAGTTAAATCTCTTTGATCATTGTAAAAGCAAAGAAGAAAACTGTATGCACACTAATAGGTTTGAACAATGTCTTACAGCATTTGGAGAGAGACAGACAAGTACTGGGATATTTCTATGGCTGGGGTCTCGGATCATTATCCTGCTGAGGCCTCCATTTGACCTTGATCTGGCTCTGATTACAAGCCTAGGAGTTACAAATAAGTTATAGAGCTTCCAAACGTCAGTAAAACTGAAGGACTCCACAGAGTTCCATTTCCTTGAAATTTCAGGTTAATACTATAGAAGCAATAATTTATTAAGTGAGTGAGTATTTTGTCCAAACCATGTACTCAGGGCAATCTTATTAAAACAACATTTTTAATACATTTTTTTGTCCTCGCTGCCTATCAGCCAGCAGGTCTTCTGCTACTGATTGGCTCATTCATTATCTATTAAAGTCAAAACCAGTTGCTGGGAGCTATTAACCAGATACCCATCATCTCTTTTGGCTTTAAAAGCTTATATCCTACCTGGGACCTGACATGCTCACTAGCAAAACAAAATCTCTGTGATGCCTTCTTCCTCCTGAGTGTGCATGTATGCTTCTGGACATACACACACACACACACACACACACACACACACACACACACACACACACACACACACACAAACATGCAGACATGCACACACACACACACACACACACACACACACACACACACACACACACACACACACACACACACACACACACACACGCAGACATGCACACACAAACACACACACATACACACACACACACACACACACACACACACACACACACACACACACACACACACACACACACACACACACACACAGACACACACACACACACACACCTGGAAGGCTACTGCAGTAACAGCTTGGGAGAGACAGTTGTATATCTGTGGTCTATAATTAGGCTGTATTGTAGCTATACCTATTGAGGCTGTTTTGTAACAGACCAGAGCTCTTCCCTCCTGTTAGAGTGGGAGAGCTGGCACACATTTTCCCTCCATATCAGGTTAGTTCCTTCAGTTCCTGATCTACTGACCAAACATAAGTCAGACATTTGTATTTCTGGCCTTACAGGGTCTGACCTTCTACTGCCAGGAGTTTTACATTTTGTGAAGGGAGACCGGCAATTCCTAGAATCAACAAACACTGATTGAGAGTTTAAAAATGGTTTACAAAATGATTTAGCATTTCTGTAGAAAATGTTGCATTTTAAGGGGATGTAAAGTAATGAGAGTCCATTGAAAGATGTGTTGCTAACTGGCTCATGGATAGAACCCATTCAGTGAGAATAGGAAACGCTAGATCCGACTCCAAACCTGTGACTAGTGGTGTACCACAGGGCTCAGTCCTGGGACCCCTCCTGTTTGGTATCTACTTCATGGAGGTACAAGCAAACATGGAGGGACTATGGCTAACAAAGTTCGCAGATGACTGCAAACTGGGTGTCATAATTGAGACCCCTACTGAAGTAGATATCCTTCAAAAAGGTCTTACGGATACAGTTACATGGTAACAAAACCATGGCCTCAATCTAAATGCCAAAAAGTGCATCGTCATTCCCTTTGGGAAAAAATAAGTACCTATGAATTACAACATAGGTGGTAGCCCACTTACCACAGCGAGTGTGATAAGAGACCTAGGGACTCAGGTGGATAGTAGCCTCTCCTTCGATAACCATATTGCTAAAGTGGTTAGAAAATCCTTCTACATGGCCCACCTTAACACAAAAGGGTTTGCATCTAGGAATAAGAATGTTATTGTCCCCCTCTACTCATCACTCATTAGACCTGTTATTGAATATAATGCCCCATTCGGGATGTACCTAACAATACATCTGCATCAACTGGAGGCCTCAAAAGTACCTCACAGAAAGGATAACGGGCCTCAAACAGTTGCACTATGCCATGAGGCTAAAAAAACTCTGACTGTACTCAGTCATGTACCGACTACTCAGAGGTGATCTCTGCCTGACATACAAGGCTATGTCAGACCCCGAATTGCTAGAAATGCTCCACCTAAGGAAAACTCAATCCACCAGAGCTACTCGCTCAAGGGACGTAAACCTGGCATCAGCAATAAACAGGACTTGTTGGAGGGACAGATTCATGTCCCAGAGACTCCCCTTGCTCTGGAATAAGTTCCCCATAAATGTGAGGCAGAGCTCGCCATTAGCGCTCTTCAAGAGGAATCTTGATGAGTGGATGGGAAACAGGAAATTCACCCCGAGAATCACTTCAGTGGCCCTGCTAGACAGAGGCGCAGGAAACTAAACCACTTGGGAGGGAAGTGTAAGCAAAACATTTTTTTGGCTAGGCTTAATTATGCCCTCGGGCCAATAGCCTAGTACCTACCTATGAACCTATGAAAGATAAGAAAAAGTGCATTTGATGACCTCTGTGTCACCCAGGAACTGACGGAATGAAAATAATAGGAAGAAGTGTATTCTGGGGGTGAAAGCTAGTTTATGTACAATTTTATTTCTCTTTCCTGGGTAACAGAAGATACATAGAGAAGCATCATTACTCTCATAGGCGGTTTTAGGCATATCTTAGAAACGTTTCCACATGGAATCTGTAGGATCATTTAGGAATTATGTTTTTCTGATAGCAGTAGATGATTACCCCAAATTAGTGGATTTTCATCTGCTTGACCTCACATTACAGTCTACAGTAAGTCATTTCAAAAGATTTTTTTACTGCCCACCAGCACTGATAGCATGGCTTACCTGGACAAATGGTCACTGAGACTGGGACCGAGTTCAGGTCTGAGCCATGCCATAGCTTTCTTGCATAAAATGAAATATGTATCTCGTTAAGTCTACTATATTACAGGGCAACAAGAAGTGTATATATATTCAAGTCAGGTATGAGGATACCCAAAAACCTTGTTGTAACATGTTAAATTTCATCTTTCCTGCTGCAGTACAGAATAACTCTATATTTTACAACAGGACAAATACATACAGAACTGTTCTTGACTGGAGACTTCAGAGCTAAATTGGACTTGCTGAAACTGGTTCAGAGTGAAACTATCAGAGTGATATAATAATTGCAAACCATTTTTTGTTTGTCATGCAGAGGATTCATCATTTAATGGAAGAAATAAAATAAAAAAAGTAGCAGCAGAGTCCCACCAGAGGGATAAATGTAGTACCAGAACGTAACACCACAGAACCAGCAGTAGGATACAAATCCAAAAGATTAGGTATGGCAACCAAGAACAGAAAGGTGGCAAAAAATTATTTTATTGTGTTAGTGCTTTCACGGCTATCCAAGCCGCTTCCTCAGACACAAAAACTCAACAAACATCACCCCATTTTTAAAAAAGGAACAACCAATAAAAAATCAGTTAATCTTGCAATTAAATCATAAATTAAAGATTTGAAGACACATCATTTTTATATATATATATATATATATATATATATATATATATATATATGTATATATATATATATATATATATATATATATATATATATATGCATATATATATATAAATATACATGTGTATATATATATATATATATATATATATATATATATATATATATATATATATATATATACATGTAGAATGTGCTTTAAATGTTTACTCAGTTCATACTGCATAACATTAATATATAAACATTAATAAGTAGGTTATTATCTAAAAACCCTGTTCTTCAGAACAGATTTTATACAAATTTTATCATTCAACCCCTTTCCTGTATTACCGCTCATTCTTATAATCAATTTTAATTCCAGGTTTTCCACTTGGTTTCCTATGTCCCTACCATGTATATCTTCATGTACAACCAGTAACACCTTAAATTTAAATTTATGTTCAATACCATATATTAAGACATGTTTGGCTAGAGAATTACTCTGTATAGAATTATTAATGCTATAAATATGCTCATGGATCGTGTCCCGAAGTCTGCGGTCCATCTTCCCAGTATAAAAACTGCAACAGAGATAACACACAGCCAAATATACTAGGTGTGTAGTATCACAGCTAGCTCGAGTGTATATTTTTATAAGTTTACCATTGTCAAGATGCCTAAATTCATCACTAGAGTATATATATTTACACCAGTTACATTTAGAACAAGGGGATGTGCCATGCATACTATTAGAACTAATATTATGGACTGCAGTCTTCGGGTAACAGAGCATCCATTTTAAGTTCTTTTTATTTTTATACGTAAATCTGATTTTATTCCCCACTATTGAAAGTACAGTTTTATCCACTGCCAATATTGGCCAATTATTTTTTATTACTACTTCTATTTGATGTATATTATTTGAATAGGTTATTGGAACTCTTAAGAAGTTATCTTTTTTCTTTTTTGTTTGTTTTGTTGACAAAGAGCCTTCTGAATAGCATGGTTTACCCCTATTATTACGTATCCATGATGTATTTTGTGTAACAGTTTCTATTTCATGCGCTCTATAGCCCCTTTGTTTAAACATTGTCTGTATAAGATTGATCTCTTCTGTGAAATCTGAGTCATTAACATTCAGTCTGGATGCCCGCATACCTTGATTACTGACTATGTTAGGATGAATATGTGTGGGGTGCATACTTTTCCTGTGGAGATAATTATTTCTATGACAATTTTTCCTATATATTTTTGTAGATAATTGATGTTCCTCTGTTTTAAATAGAGTTATATCAAGAAAATTTATAGAAAACTTGGTAAAATTCAATGTAAATCTAAGGAAAGGGGTAGTTGAATTTAAAAATTCAAAACATTTTTGTAGCGCTTGTTCTTCACCTTCCCATAACATAAAAAGGTCATCTACAAACCTGCAGTAAAAAATGATCTCTCTGAACATATTAACAATGAAATTATTCTCCCAGTGGACCATAACAATATTGGCATAGACATTGTTTTTCAGAATAATTTCCATGAATAAGCAAATCAATTCAATAAATGACCCAATAAACTTGCTATTAGTAGATAGATACTCTTTTAAATATTCAATACCAGTATTGTTAGGTATACAAGTAAATAATGATTGTACATCTAAGGTCACCAAGAAGTAGGTATCACAATTCCAATGCCTTAAAAAAGCATATAAATCAGTTAGAAATGTTTTTGTTTCATTCAATACAGATTTATTAGTGCTTAATACACTTCTCAAATGCTTTTCAACAAAGATGGACAAATTCTCTGTGCACCATCCCCTACCAGATACAATAGGTCTAAAAGGTGGTTTATAGGGGCTTTTTTGAATCTTGGGAATCCCATATATTACTGGTGTAACAGTTTTATCACATTTCAAATAATTATACTGTTCAAGTGTGATATTTCATCCCAATAAACAGTCGTATAAAGTATTCTGAACCCTTCTGATAATATTTTGTAAATAAGAAGGAGAAATAAGAAAATAAGTTTCTCTATCTTGTAGCAAATTCAACATTTGATCATTATAAAAAGTCCTATCCATTACAACCACTGGTCCACCTTTATCTGCCAATTTTATTAATGAAGTATTACTAATTAGATTTTGTAAGGCCTTTTGTTCTCTAATATTTAAATTATAATGGACCTTCCCTATGTTCCTATGCATAAACAATGAAATCATTTCTTCCTCACATTTACATTCAAAAACATCTACCACAGCATTATTATTAGGAATGAAGGAGCTTGGTGATGTAGAAGAAGTCTGTGTAGAGGGATTACCAACGGTCTTAGTTGGTGTTGTTCCTGCATTAACGTTAATGTATTCAAGTTATCTCTGGTTCGATCAGTTGTTGTTTGTTGCCTGGCAAGAGACTTAGGCCAAGCAAACACTCAACACTCACACATTTAAAGCACATTTGACATGTATATTTATATAAATGTTTATTCTGATTTTATAAGTGATGTGTCTTTAAATCTTTAATTTATGATTTAATTGCAATTTTATTTATTTGAAACTGGATGGAACCATGGCAGAAGGAGCAGGTTTGAATATTGAGTTAGCATATGTACCTTCTAATGAAAGAATGGATACAGCAACTGCTAGCAATAGACTTTCACAGTTATTAACTAGAAATGAAAATCCTTTGCTTGGTTATAAGGTTTCCACCTACACAGAAGATGAACAAGGTAATACTTCTAATCTTATGGATTTGCGTAAAGATTTATTTCAACTGGAAGACTATCTCTATAAGCTAAAACGTTTACAGCTGCAACGTTATCACTTCAAAGCATGTACTGAGCTCCAAATAGTTCTTTGGGGCTTAAGAATTTTAATGATGCCTACTTATGGCAGTTATTATAATGAACTTTTAATTAGGTGGCAAAAACTTAACTTAGAACTGAGTTATAACTATATGCAACTGTTAATAAATTTCTTCAAGCCGGAAGAAGACAAACTAACACAGCTTGTTTCATCTTTACAAAGTGAACTGTATGACAAGTATTCTGCTGAATTACTTGATACAAAATTGTGTCATGTTTTAGACTCTGTGTCAGCCTTTGAACGTAAATGACTACTTTAAAAACAAAAGAAAATCAATAGAGATTTCTCAGATTTCTCATCCGGAACAGTGTTTGCTTGGCCTAAGTCTGTTGCTAGGCCACAAACAACAAGTGATCGAACCAGAGATAATGTGAATATGTTAACGGCCATTACTGCAGGAACAACACCAGCTACGACCGTTAGTAATCCCTCTACACAGACTTCTTCTACATTTCTTACTACTAAGGTAGTACAACATACTAATTCTGGTAATACTGGAGCAAGAAGTAAAACAAATACGAACATTCACTCTGCTAATGCTTCAGTTAATAACTTGCCAAATGAAATACAGAATGATACCACTGTCCTGAACAGGAGTGGATTTTCTTTTCCTTTTCCCATACAGTCCCCTGCCAACAGATGTTCCAACAGCAGGGGCAGGGCCAAAAGGAAATGGAACATGGATGTGTCAGAAGGTCAAACTTTAAAGAAAATGTGGCAAATGCTACCAATTCCATAGTTTGGAACATTTTTTCATACAATTTAACAGCTGATGAGATTTCTTTGCTTAATAAAGGTATGAACTTTATACCAACGTAAATGACTGATATTACAGATTGTGCGGTGGATCTTAAATTATTTACTAGTAATATAATGTTGGAAGTCTATTTTGAATCTAGCACAACTGAGTATACTAATAACTATTTGTTGTCATTTAGAACACCAAGCTCCTTCATTCCTAATAATAATGCTGTGGTGGATGTTTTTGAATGTAAATGTGAGGAAGAAATTATTTCATTGTTTATGCATAGGAACATAGGGAAGGTCCATTATAATTTAAATATTAGAGAACAAGAGGCCTTACAAAATCTAATTAGTAATACTTAGTTAATAATAAAATCAGCAGATAAAGGTGGACCAATGGTTGTAATGGATAGGACTTTTTATAATGACCAAATGTTGAATTTTCTACAAGACAGAGAAACTTATTTTCTTATTTTTCCTTCTTATTTACAAAATATTATTAGAAGGGTTCAGAATACTTTATATGACTGTTTACTGGAATGAAATATCACACTTGAACAGTATAATTATTTGAAATGTGATAAACCTATTACACCAGTAATATATGGGATTCCCAAGATTCATAAAGACCCCTATAAACCACCTTTTAGACCTATTGTATCTGGTAGGGGATGGTACACACAGAATTTGTCCGTCTTTGTTGAAAAGCATTTGAGAAGTGTATTAAGCACTAATAAATATGTATTGAATGATACAACAAAATTTCTAACTGATTTATATGTTTTTTAGGCCATAGGAATGGTGATACCTACTTCTTGGTGACCTTAGATGTACAATTGTTATTTACTTGTATACCTAATGATACTGGTATTGAATATTTAAAAGAGTATCTAACTACTAATAACAAGTTTAATGGGTCATTTACTGAACTGATTTGCGTATTCATGGACATTATTCTGGAGAACAATGTCTTTATTTTTAATGGACAATTATATCTGCAACAGAAAGGTTTAGCTATGGGCACTTCTAGTGCCAATACGCCACACCAATATTGTTATGGCCCACTGGAAGAATAATTTAATTGTTAATACGTTCAGAGAGATCACTTTTTACCGCAGGTTTGTAGATGACCTTTTTTCTGTAATGGGAAGGTGAAGAACAAACGCTACAAAAATGTTTTTGAATTTTTAAATTCAACTACCCCCTTTCCTTAGATTTACATTGAATTTTTCCAAGGATTGTATTAATTTTTTTGATATAACTGTATTTAAAACAGAGGAACATTAATTATATACAATAACATATGGGAAAAGTTGTTATAGAAATAATTATCTTCATAGGAAAAGTATGCACCCCCCACATATTCATCATACTGAATGTTAATGACTCAGATTTCACAGAAGAGATCGATCTTATACAGACAATGTTTAAACAAAGGGACTATAGAGCACATGAAATAGAAACTGCTACACAAAATACATCATGGATACATAATAATAGGGGTAAACCATACTATTCAGAAGGCTCTTTGTCAACAAAACAAACAAAAAAGAAAAAAGATAACTTCTTAAGAGTTCCAATAACCTATTCAAGTAATATACACCAAACAGAAGAAGTAATAAAGAATAATTGGCCAATATTGGCAGTGGATAAAAGTGTACTTTCAATAGTGGGGAATAAACCCAGATTTATGTATAAAAAGAAAAAAACGTAAAATGGATGATCTGTTACCTGAAGACTGCAGTCCATAATATTAGTTCTAATACTATGTACGGCACATTCCCTTGTTCTAAATGTAACTGGTGTAAATATATATACTCTAGTGATGAATTTAGGCATCCTGACATTGGTAAACTTATAAAAATTTGCACTCGAGCTAGCTGTGATACTACACACCTAGTCTATTTGGCTGTGTGTCAACTCTGTTGTAGTTTTTATATTGGGAAGATGGACCACAGACTTCAGGACAGGATCTGTGAGCATATTTATAGCATTAATAATTCTATACAGAGTAATGCTCTAGCCAAACATGTCTTAATACATGGTATTGAACATAAATTTAAATTTAAGGTGTTTCAGGTTGTACATGAAGATATACATGGTGGGGACATAGGAAACCAAGTGGAAAACCTGGAATTAATGTGGATTATAAGAATGAGAGGTAATACAGGAAAGGGGTTGAATGATACAATTTGTAAAAAACCTGTTCTGAAGAACAGGATTTTTAGATAATAACCTACTTATTAATGTTTATATAGTAATGTTGTTATGCAGTATGAATTGAGTAAACATTTAAAGCACACATATATATATATATATATATATATATATATATATATATATATATAATGTTTATTCTTATTTTATAAGTGATGTATCTTTAAATCTTTAATTTATGATTTAATTGCAAGATTAGCTGTGCTTTTTATTGGTTGTTCCTTTTTTAAAAATGGAGAGATGTTTGTTGAGTTTTTGTGTCTGAGAAAGCGGCTTGGATAGCCGTGAAAGCGCTAACACAATAAAGTAATTGTATGCCACCTTTCTGTTCTAGGTTGTCATACCTAGTCATTTGGATTTAATGGAAGAAGACTAATGTTCTTCTTGCAATACAACTGGACAGGTCTCAAGTGCATTCCAGGAATCACTGTCAATATATGCTCCAAGACATTAAGTAAAAATATGACAGGATTCAAATGTGAGTACTGTTAACAATCTTGGAATATGCATTTTAACACTTCAGGCTTACTTTTCTTGGTCTTGGATAGCACTTTTAGTATGAATTCTTTAATGGTGATAGGGCATTTGATACAGGCATTGTAAGGCTTTGGATAGTCATCTCAGTAGTGAAATTTGCACTAAATGTATTTGATAGTGTATACTGGCATTGTCTGTTGGGTCTAAGCATGTTTTGTCATTTAGTATGTGATCTGTACGTTTAGTGTTGTTTCTTAGTTTTGTAACATAACGAAAGAAGGATTTGTAATTGTCCTTGTCCTCAGTTTCAAGCCTGTTTTCATGGGTAACTTAGTAGATCTAATAATCTTTTCCAAATTTATAGTCAAATTCCTAATGCTTAACTTGACTTGAGGGTCTTTAGATATGTTGTATACTCTAATTGTTTTTCCCTTTTGCTGTAGATTTTATTTAGGTCAGTTGGCCACGATTATGTTTTGCTTTTAAATGTCCTATTGTTTAGATCCTGATGGGACTACCAATTTTATACATTTAATTATGTAGGTATAAAATCTCCTTTGAGAACCCATCTGCTGAAGTGATGTCTAGTGAGATATTGTTATATTTGAATTTCATGACTTCATCAAAGAATTTGAAGAATCTGTGCATTTCATGTTTTTGATTTTCAATATATATTGAATTTATGGGGTTTATATAGTTTGAGGGAAAAATACAAGCTTATGACCAACTTATTTGTAGAGAGGGAGAGAGATAGATTTACTATTTAATCTGCTCATGATGGTGCTACAGGTCAAGACTCTTTTGTCCTCTGATTGGGGTAGTAACAATCTGATCCACTGAGCTGTCATTTATTAGATCTAAAATGTCTGTTCATACCTTACATTGGGAGTGTAGGCACCCCAGTCAATAGATGGATATTTAAAGTATTCCAGAACTATGAAGTTATTACATATAGGGAGTTCATCCATGTCATTTATTAACCTGACATGAATTTCTGCGGTCAGGGAAGATATCCTGGAACAGGTGATAAACTGGTAGTTGATTCTGCTTGGTATGATTTGGAATTCAATAATTTCCATTTGTGGGTCTCTGGGAATCTGCCTAGAGGTGATATGCTGTCTAATAAATATAGTCATACCACCACCACAGTTGCCATTATGTCTGAAGGAATGGGAGGTGTGAATCCCAGTTATGATGGGAGTGCTGTCAGGGTATGTAAACCATGTTTTAGTGATTATACCTTTTTGTATTCCTTTCAAGTGCAAGAGATCCCCAAGGTCAGGTAGCTTGTTGTTTAGTCTTCTGGCACTGAGCAGAGCCACTTTAAGTCGATCCTATTTCAATATTAATATATTTGCTATGTTGGAATATTTATTAAGTGAACCTTGTTAAAAAAGGCACCATGGTGGCAGCAAGAACTTTATCGAGTATGCAGAAACCTGTGAAGAAGCAATGCAGACCACCCTTGTAAAGCAAGCATGACTGTCGAGCATCTTGTTTCATGCTAGATCCCCTTTGAATGACACCAATTATTTAGCAAATTGTTGGGGCCAATCATCTTCTCTTTGTACCTAGATGTCATTCATAGAGACTGCAGGATTCCACGTGTCTATATTAGATGATTGAACTTTTAAAAGTTCGAATGTCATACGGTCAACACCATATGATCGAACTTTTGAAGTTCGAAAATCTAATAAAAAAAAATAAATCAAAGAAAAAACCTACCTGAATGCTTTAAGCAGGGAGGCAACTCCGAGATCGCACTACAGTGTAGGAAAGGGAAATCTTCCCATTCTGCACAGTACGGAGATCTCGTTGAAACGTTCGCACTTTTAGAAGTTCGATCATATGGTGTTGACTATATGATGTTCGAATTTTTTAAAGTTTGATAATGTAATATAGACCTAGATTCCACTTAGTATTATCATCGTTCTTGCATTTGTAACATGCACAGAGAGCACAGACATGTCTCTCTACATCTCCTTCATAGTTTTTCACCTCAAGTCATTCACCCCACATGTATAATTACCAAGTCATAGTTATACTTATTAGCTGCAAGAGTCATAAGGGCCCTTGAGACTTCTGAGATCCTGGTATCTGAAAGATAACTCACTGCTACCCTGTCTTTGTCCGGCCCATTGAGTGTGGAATATCTGTGGAGTGATCTGGTATACTGAAATTGAGGTACTTTGTCTCATGGTGACTCTAAAAGGTGAAACATGAGATGCAAGGTTTGATTTGATTTTTTCCTGACAGTAAATCCTTATTGTTCTAGGAAGCTTAGGCAAGGATTTCTTTAAAGCTTCATTATATGATATTTTATGAATCAGGATTGGGCGGACCCATGTGATGTTTTAGTACGAAGCTTGCAGTCCATGTTTTATTTTTGAAAGTGAGGCCTCTATATGTCTTACATATGTGTACCTTGCACAAACAGTTTTTCATGTTTAGTAAGAGTTTATTATCAGTGCAGGCAGAAGGCAAAAATAAATAAATAAATAAAGGTAGACCTCAAGGAAGCTGAGCCTCTGACTTTCCTATTGCATATTTTCATAGCAGCACATTAGCAGTGGGAGCTACTGCAGCAGTCAGGGTATGAGGGTTCAAAACATACATATCAGGGAGATATAGCATATGTGCAGACAGATGGTAAAAAAAAGGTAGGCCTCAAGGAAACTGAGCCCCTGACTTTTCTATTGGATATTTTAATAGCTACTCATTAGCAATGAAAGTTACTGAAGCAGTTAGTTTAAGGGGGATAAAAACACATATTAGAGAAAGGAAGCACATGTGCAGATGTCTCAAGGGAAATGAGCCCATTACTTTTCTACTGAAAGTATTCATAGCAATGCATTAACAAGGGGAGCCAATACAGCAGTCAAAGTGCAAGAGCTGACAAAACACACATATCAAGGGAATGTAGCAAATGTGCAGATTTTAAATCAGAAAAGTTGTAGAGCAACATCAAACCCCTAGAAGATTTGAAATCCTCAACCAGAGTATTGGCATAGTAAACATAACTTTATAAGTACACTGAGCAACTGATGGAGTGTGAATAACAGCAGTAGCTGCATTTTATTTCATACTGGTGTGTGCAGCAAGGGTTAGGTGATTTGAATGACTGACAAGTGCATACAAAAGTTTTTTTTGTCAGTTTCACCATAGGGCTTTGACTGCCATTTCTTTGTGGTTATATATACCCATCTTCATTGCTGTCTGCCAACTGCTGTGCAACATAAAACCACAGAAAGATGATTTTAAAATATATGCTCATTTCTGAAATTTGTGTGGGGTGTCTATTTTTTGACAATATTATAGGTCAGAAATGGGAGTATAGAACAGACAGATGAAAAGATCAAGCAACCAGAGGGTATAATGCAAGGTGGGCAAACACAGAATTAGTAAGATGGAGATAAGATAGGAGCCCATATATCCCAACTTTCTATTTCAGCAATGTCAGAAGAACTGAGAAAAAAATTAGTTTAGAAATTACAAAACTCCTCTACATAATTTGCACAGTCATTGTAGAAATGTATACTTTTCAGGAAAATGAACTTATAACAGAAAGAAAAGAGAAACACAGGTGAATAGAAGTGAATCCCTGCCTGTATCACCGATATTGTCTGGCTGAGGGTATTCGGACGACATGGCACAGAAGACTTTGCAGAAAATGTGACTGAAAAACAGATCTCAGGTGAATGAAACACATGATAGCAAGACAAAATCAATATACTTAAATGGGTTCAATCCCTGCCTTTGGCAATGATACTATCTAGCATAGTGTATTAACCAGGCATATTACGGAAGCACAGTGACTGAAAAACACATTCTGAGGAATGGAAAATATTATAGCAAGACAACAACAATATGACTGAATGGGACTGAACTCTTGCTTTTGACAATGACATTCTGTAGAAAAGTATATTCACAAGACATGCCAAGAAAGCACTCATTAAAAAAGGTGACTGAAAAACAGATTTCAAGGGGATTGAATACATCATACCAAGACAATAAAAATAAACCTAAATGTGTTCATACCCCTGCCTTTGACAACAGCATTTGCTAGAACAGGATATTACCATGGCATGGCAAAAAAAAAAAACTGAAAAAAAATAACTGAAAAACACATTGTCGGGAAATGGAACACATGGTAATGAGACAATAAAAATATACCTAAATGGGTTTAAACCCCCACCTTTGGCAATGACATTCACTAGATATCTACAATTTGAACCCGTGCCTTTGGTAGTAACACTCACTAGGGCAGTACATTATCAAGAGAAGCAACAGAAATACTTGTACAGTAGGGACCTGCAAATTCATCTTTCAGAAAAATATTAAACAATGTTAAAAACTGAAAACTGAACATTGGAAAACAATATACCATCAAGCTGGGGATTATAATCATTTGAACCAAAAAAGAGACCAGCACCAATGAGTGAGCAAAATAATGAGTTTATTTAGGTGGTAACACCAAAACAAATCAGACTGGTTTTGGCAAAACTGCCATCCTCAGTGACAAAAGCACGAATACAAATGCACACAAATATATACATATATATATATATATATATATATATATATATATATATATATATATATATATATATACACCTACATCACTCTATCACCCAAGCAATTAACACATTTCTATTACATAAATTTCCTAAATATATTTATTTACAAGTGGTCATTAAGAGTACCTTCGTTGAAGGTTGTACGTCAGGGCTGGCAACTCGGTATGTAAAAATCTGCTGCCAATCATTAGCGGACCGGAGTTCCGCTGTGGCGACCCCTAACCAGGAAAAGCCAAAAGATGCAACAACAACAAGTGGTCATTAAGACCGGGAGAAAATATTCCACCTAATTTGATGATCCAACTTTTTTCTTTTTTATTAAGAAGAGAATGCCATCCTAATTTATTTGTCCTATCTCCCTGAATCTTATCTATTACCATAAAATAAAATCTAGCTGAGCTATGTGAAACAGAATGTCTATAAAGGGCATTAGATAACCGTTTATTTTGTATATCACTAAAATGTTCAGACATATGTATATCTAGTGGGCGAGAAGTTTGACTTATATAAAAAGTCGAACAAGAGCAAGTTACTAGATAGATTACCCAATTTGTACTGCAATTGGCAAAAATTTTATATCATAAACCTTACTAGTGTTGTTGCTTGAAAATTGTTTTGATTTAAGCATGAATCTACAAAAAGAACAATGACTACAAGGAAAGGAGCCAATCAACCTATCCCCAGTAAGCGTCAATTGTTGACTAAAAGAAGTGGTACCACTACCATATTTATAATGGTTAAAATATGAACCAGGAGTACGCCCCTTACGATAAGAGAACTGACACCTAGAGTTAAGAATCCTAGAAAGCTCATCATTAGCTAGTAATAGAGTCCAGTTCCAGTTGATGATATCTCTAATCACATTAATATTTCGGCCGAGTGTAGTAACAAATCTAATAGCACCCATATCTTGATTAGATTTTTCCTGATATTCTAATAAATACAACCTATTTTGTTTTGAAGCCCAATTACTGGCAGATATAATGTTGTCATATCCATAACCCCTACCACGAAACCTACGAATAAAGTCTTGCTGAAAAAAATCATAGCTATCTGATGTAGAACAGATACGCTTACTACGTAGAAACTTCGACTTGGGTATATTCTTAATGATATGACATGGGTGGAGGGTAGTAGCAAATAGCAGATTATTATATTGGGGGTATTTCCGAAAAACCTGTGTTCTAAGCATATCATCAGGATTCCTAATGATAGTCACATCTAAAATGAAATAAAGGTACTCTGAAAAGGCTGTTATAGCTGAGGTGCCAGGAGATTATTGTGTTGCTGTTCATTGTATTTTACTAGAAAGATTGGTTTGCTGCTATTTCTCTATTTGGATATTGTTGGAATGAGTTTTTTGCTGCTATTCAGTATCTGCTGATTTTCATCGAACTGTTATTTTGCTGCTACTAGTTCAACTAAGAACTGACAACTGATAAACGGAATTGTATCCAGTATCCAGGAGTGTGGAGTTATCTGGTTCCTGAGGTTCGTTTTTTGGTTGATCTTAAAGTGATTCATATAAAATGTTAATTTGTTTAGAATCACAACTGAGTGTAAACTCTATGCCCTATTTGTTGTCATTAAGATATTGGACAAACTCCAATAAATATGGTTTGTCAGCTCACCGTACCATCCAACAATCATCAAGACATCACCTTCAAATTTCTGTTCCTCCCATAAAAATGTTTTGAGTGCTATCATAAATAAGCTGATCTTCCAAGAACCCCATGAATAAATAAGCATATATGGGTGCAAATGAAGCCCCCATAGCAGTACCTTGTACCGGCCAGTAACACTCACCCTGAAAGTAAAAAACATTTTTGGACAAAACATGTTCTGCCATACATACCAATAAGGTATTAAATCTCACAGGATAAATATCTCCCCTATCTAGACAATACTGTAACGCTTCCAGACCTGCCCAATGGGGTATGTTTGTATACAATGCTGTGACATCTAATGTACATAATAGCCAATTCGGATCCAACTGTGTATCTGATATTATTTTTAAAAATTGTGTTGTATCCTGAATTCTTGATCTTACTAATTTTAATAATGGCTGTAAATACCGTGTCTAAAACATTGACAAAGGCTCAGTCAATGATCCCATGCCTGAAATAACCGGCCTACCTGGTGGCTTGTCCAAATTCTTATGAATCTTAGGCAATAAATATAAATTTTGTTTTGGGGATCCATTACTGTTAAATGTTGTGCCACAGAATCACTAATGATCCCTTCTTCAACAGCCTGTTGAAGGAATGAGTCAATATCTTTCTTGAATCCATTGGTAAGGTCAAGTGGCATATGTATATAATAACTTGCATCTATTAATTGTCTATGAGCTTCAGAAAGATAAGAAGCCAAATCCATTATGACCACCACCCCACCTTTGTCGGCTGGTAGAATTACTATATTGGTTTTATTTCTCAATTTTATAACAACCTGTTGTTCAGCAGCCAACAAATTATGGCACATTATTCTAGACTGACTCATTTGAAAGTGTATATCCTTAAACACTGAATCTTGAAAAACTGAAACATGTTTGTTCATCAAGGGCATGAAAGTGGATTTCTGGAATCTAAAATCAGTAGATCTTTGAGACTGATCATTATTACCAAAAAATAATCTCAGATTAAGTACACGACAAAATACCAAAACATCATTTACTATAATGTCTTCATCCACAAATAAACCAGGGACATAGTTCAATCCTTTATTCAAAAGTTGTTGCACTACATCCGTTTATTCAACTACTTCTACTTCTACAATGATGATGTATGTTGATCTCAGTTCTGCCCACTATAATTACTTCAAACATGAACCACCATCATCCGTCGTCTCATCATTGATGAAAGGCCAACTCAAGCACTAAATAGAACCATTACCAGCAATTAGCCCAAACTAACGGCTACAAATCAAGTCTATATTTTCCATCATTACTACAACCAGAAAAACAAAGTCCAACACTGGATATATTGAATTCCACAGCTCGGTTCCTCCCATATATTTGCTTGTTCTGCTCCGCTTAAAGCCCACTAAAATCAAGCAAGATGGACTTTATCCAAAGTAGCAACAAAAGCTGCTGAATGATAATCCAAGTTGACACTCCCCACCAACTGGAAATGTGCAATCTGAATGAAAAAAGGTGATACAGCCACAAATATAGAATGTGCTCACTCAAAAGCCAACAGCGAGAATTCCAATACCCAATATTCAATGAAGTAGACTCGCAAGTACGGCTGGTGCAACCGTTCAAAAAGCACAACTCAAACCAAAAAAGAGGCCAGCACCAATGAGTGAGCAAAATAATAAGTTTATTTAGGTGGCAACACTGAAACAAATCAGACAGCAAAACTGTCTTCCTCAGTGACAAAAGCACAAATACAAATGCACACACACATATATATATATATATATATATATATATATATATATATATATATATATATATATATGTACATCACTCTGTCACCCAACCAATTAACACATTTCTATTGCATCAATTTCCTAAAAATATTTATTTACAAGTGGTCATTAAGACCAGGAGAAAATATTCCACCTAATTTAATGATCCAACTGTTTTCTTTTTTATTGAGAAGAGAATGTCAACCTGATTTATTTTTCCTATTTCGCTGAATCTTATCTATTACCATAAAATAAAATCTAGCTGAGCTATATGAAACAGAATGTCTATAAAAGGCATTAGAAAACTGTTTATTTCATACATCACTAAAATGTTCAGACATACATATAAGCAGTGGCGTGAAGTTTGGCCTATATAAAATGCTGAACAAGAGCAAGTTACTACATAGATTACCCAATCTGTACTGCAATTGGCAAAAAAATTTATATCATAAACCTTACTAGTGTCATAGCTCAGCTGGATTTTATTTTATCGTAATAGATATGATTCAGGGAGATAGGACAAATAAGTCAAGTTGGCATTCTCCTCTTAATAAAAAAGAAAAAAGTTGGATTATTATTTTGCTCACTTGTTTATGCTGGCCTCTTTTTTGGTTTGAGTTGTGGTTTTTGGCCACTTGCACCAGCCATACTTGCAAGTCTACTTAGTTGAATATCGGGTTTTGGAATTTTCGCTGTTGGATTTTGAGTGAGTATGTTCTATATATGTGGCTATATCACCCTTTTTTACGTTCGGATTACACATTTCCAGTAGCGTAACTATGAGAGGCGAAGTGAGGCAATTGCCTCAGGGCGCCAAGCAGCAGGGGGCGCTTTGTGCCGACGGATGTTGTCATGGATTGTACTTTGCTTATTTAGTAAATGTCCATCGTCCGGTGGTAAGAATACCAGTCTGCAGCCCTCCCACCTAGAAAAAAAAAACAAGAAAAAAAATCCGTGAAACAAAAATTTCATTCAGACTGCCTTTATCGGCAGTCTGAATGCAGAGAAATGGGTACCCATCAACCTGTGCTGTAGGATACCCAGACATCTGTGCGGTCAACTACCGCACAGAACAGAGGAGCTCCGAACTGCTTCCCTTGCAGTCAGGGCCAATGAGGAGTGAGCTGAGAGCTCTCTCTCAGCTCTCTCGGGAATTTCGTTGCGCAGGCATCGTGTAGAGCGATCGGGGTTTCAGACATGGTCAGACAGTTGCTGGCTTAGTTTCTTTTGGCTGGATTATGAGGTTTAGGAGGGAACTCTTGCTCTGCAGAGTGATATCCCTCTTGCATTTGGTTTATTTACACACAAGGGGAAACAAATGTAGGCAGGAGAGATGTGTTACTGCTACAGTTAACAAAAGTTGAAACCGAGATCTCTGGATGACTGAGAGAAAACATTACATCAGTGGCCAGCAGTTGTATCCAGTTCCAGAAGGTGTTAAACCCAACCAAGGTAATTCTGTTACTGTTGTTGACTGAATGATGTCTCTTTTTTATCAAATGTGATTTGACTGATTTAAAAAAGCAAAACGGGAACAGTTCTGTTAAAAAGTGCTAGCTGATGAAGGAAGATTATTATTACCAATGTTTTGTAATCTGTCATATGCATACCTTACAAACACTGAAATATAATTCAGTGAAATGGAACAGCTATTCAAAACTAGAGAAGAGCTTCAAGACAGGAATTAATTTGACTAAGCAAGTAAGTTAGCAATAGATGTGCTGCAAATATAACAGAAGCATAAGTAATTTACTGAGTTTACCCGCAAAGCTTTTCAGTGACAGAATCTGCTCATACTGGTGTGTGATAGGTAACCACACTCCTAAAAGCCAAGCAGCACCAGAGTTTGTAGCTGCAAGTTAGCATAATAGTCTCACTGCCATAGTGAGTCACTCAACAATGACAAGGAGTACACATGTACTCCTCTCAGGATGGTCTAGAATATTTTTTTAAATGTTTTTTAATTGGTCCCTGCTTTTGGTGAATTTCCACTTTGTACCATGCAATATGTAGTTATGTATTATTTGCACATAGTTATCGTTTAATACATTTATTACATTTTATGCTTTATGGCTGTCAACTCAGCATTGTATAATGGCATTCCGGATGTGGTATTTTATTATTGTCACAGAGTCATTGTTTTGTGTAGTTGCCAAGTTTGTGTGTGAGAGTTATTGTATTCCTTGTGCTGAATTGGGTGCACCTAGCCATCTGGAAGGCACAACTGGGTATTTTGTTTGGTTTTACTGCATTATATATATATATATATATATATATATATATATATATATACATACATATATATCAGATATATTTTGTGATGATCAGAATACTAGGTTATAAGGGGCCACAAATACGTTCATATTTTATTTGGCTCAACTTTATTTCATTTCACAAAGCCTCTTATAGGTTTCTTGTTGTACTGAAAGAATAATGGCTTGTAGTACTGTATTGCAGGCGGGTGGCCATGGTGGTGCAGTGGTTAGCATTGTCGCCTCAAAGCAAGAGGTTCTTCTGTTTGATCCTTGGCTGGGGTGCCTTCTGTGCGGAGTCTGCATGTTCTCCCTGTGGTTGGCGTAGGTTTCCTCCAGGTGCTTCGGTTTCCTCCCACATCACTTTGAGTATGTTAAGTATAGGTTTTCCATAGTTACTATTTCCCAGTAAAGTGTGGTGGAATGGCATTGTTTGCTGGATTTTTGATTACCTCTTTTACATGGTCCAGGATAGTTTGTTTTAGAATCCAACCATTCTGTATTATGACTTGTGCATACATATAAAATTATATGATGAAATCTCAAAATTCACTTATTTATTAATTAATTACTTAATTAATTACATTTGTTAACTGGGAAAGTCTGACGGGCTAGGAGCCCGTTTTAGCGGAGAAAAGCTCCAAAAGTCAGTGCAATTATATTGTTTTGAATATGAACAGCAGTATTCAGTCTACAGTATTGATTATGAACATTAAAAAAACACTCAATATAGTACAGAATTTAGGATAGCACAAAACATAGTATATACAAATTTCATATTGCATGTATAACATCACATTCACAAAGTAGTTTTATAATTAGACAAACACAAATAGATGTATAGAATTGTCAGACCCATATAGACCAAAATATAATAAATTTAAAAGCAAGCCACCCTGGTAGTCCACCAATTAAAATTAAATCTTCAGTAAAAGAAAAACTTGTTGACCTTAAGTTGCTTCGGTTATTTCATACAATATTAAGATATAAAACAAATCTTTAATGCAACTATTAGTAGGAAGTTATAAAGCATTTTTTGTGCTACTATATGTGATTTCTTTGGCTTCGGTCATCTCGATGGCTTGGGTTCCGGGGGGGGGGGGGGATGTTGAGGCGCCTAGGAAAAGTTTGCCTCAGGGCGCTTCTAACGTAGTTACGCCACTGTTCCAGTTGGTGGGAAGTGTCGACTTGGATTATCATGCAGCAGCTTTTGTTGCTACTTTGGATAAAATCCATCTCGCTGTTTAATGCTTGAAGTAATTATAATGGGCGGAAATGAGACCAACATACATCATCGTTGTAGAAGTAGAGGCCTGGATGGTTCATGGTTATTATCGGTTTTGGATTTGAAGTGCACCACTTTTGACTGCATTGAGGAAGGGAATGCATACATTTTTTGACTGATTTTTCAGTCGAGTTTTGGACATATTTATAACGAGTGTTTGAGGGAAGGATTTCCTTCACCTAATATGTTTGAGGTGAGACTTTGAATTTGTACATGGCTTTTACTGGTCATATTGATATATTTGGATGGACTTGGACATTTGGACACTAACTATGTCACTATGATGTATATATACACCTTTGCAATCTTATAGTACAGTCTAAACAGATTTACTTATATATTATATAATATGATACATTATACTTTATTGAGGCTGTGTTTCTACTTTTGTACTAATACAGTTTAAGTTGTTTTGATTAATAATATTCAGGGCCACTTTACTTTAATGTAAGTCTGAATGTACAACAATATGGCTTAGTTTTGTAGCTGATATTGAGCTGATTTCTGGCACTTAATGGGTTTTTGTAACGGTTGAGGAAGCATATGATTATGGATCTTGTCACCATTTTAGGAGGTCTTTCTGCAGATAAAAATGATCTGCAGGCCTTTGGCTTAGTAGAATCAAGTGGTAACATGAAGGACATGAACATTACTGATCCAGCCAATAGCTTTAATCAGTTATTTGGCAAATTAACTAAAAGTATGACAACACTCCATACAAATGTTTGGCATTTAAAATTGTTTAAAGCCTATCATGCTAAGAACATCACCCCTAGGGGGTTGAGAATAAGGATCCAGCCATTGGTGGGACATATAGATGAAACTTTGGCTGAAGAATGGGCTAAAGCACAACAGAGTGCTTCCATGGGTTTTGTTAATATTTTGTCTTTATATTATGAGCGCATGATCAAGGTTAACATTTTAGAAGTGAAGTCAATTTGTGATGAAGTTAAGGTTTATGAAGGGGAAACCTACTATACTACCTGTCTTAATAAGTTAACCAAAGATCTATTGATGCTGGAGAAACAAGTAAAAGATAAAAAATACAGAAATTTAACAGAGACATGGGGGACTACCAGCAGGGGAAGCCATTTGATTTTAGAAGAAGTGTAAAATTTTCTAATTTGGAAAAGACGACACCTGGGTACAAAAGAAAAAGACCTAGATCTATTCTCAAAAAATCTAAAATTAGCTATAGTAGCACCTCAGGTGAAGATTCTTCAGCGACAGATATAGAATGTATTAACACTCAGGAGTCACCTAATCCTAAGAAACAACGTAATGTGATCACCCTTTTGGCATGACAAACATAGGGGTGGGAGAAAACATAGAGAAAATAGACAATGTAGAAACTTTGCTTCAGATACTGATACCTCAATAAATGAATCTTATAACATTCATAATATTTCTTCTGTGGAATTAATGGATGTAGAGTGACAACTATTGAATAAAGGATTGAACTATGTCCCTGGTTTCATTGTGGATGAAGACATTAAAGTAAATGATGTTTTGTCATGTTGTCGTGTACTTAATCTTAGATTATTGCTTGGTAATAATGATCAGTCTCAAAGATCTACTGAATTTAGATTCCAGAAATCCACTTTCATGCCCCCAATGAACAAACATGTTTCAGTTTTTCAAGATTCAGTGCTTAAGGATATGCACTTTCAAATGAGTCAGTCTAGAATAATGAGCCATAATTTGTTGGCTGCTGAACAACAGGCTGTTATAAAATTGAGAAATAAAAACAATATAGTGATTCTACCAGCCGACAAGGGTGGGGCGGTGGTCATAATGGATTTGGCTTCTTATCTTTCTGAAGCCCGTAGACAAATTAATAAATGTAAGGTATTATATGCATATGCCACTTGACCCTACCAATGGATTCAAGAAAGACAGTTTATTTATTTTTTATTTTATTTTACATTTGCTAACTGGGAAAGTCCGACTAGACACATATCCATTTTCAGTGGAGGCCCGGGGAGAAAAGCTCCAATAGCATGTCATAAAGAAATTACACAAGAATATCATACAGAGATATAGGTTCCATTGAAACATAAGTTATGCATAGGTTAACAATTCATTTAGTAAAGTCAGCATACAGCATTCTAGTAGTAGGGTTTATATAGAATATAAAATATAAACACACAAGAAAAAAACATTTTTGTTTTTTCTTTCTAAATTATGAGTACTCTCAATATTTTGTGTGAGAAATAACCAGTGATTATTAAGCTTTACAGTGAAAGGAATTGGGGACCTTTAGTGTTATCCTTGAACATGGTATTGGTGCAAATTAACCTGCGGAGTAGCATGATCAAAGCCAATTGTTTGAGAAGTGGGTTCTCAGGAGTTTCTTAAATTGAATAGTGGAGGTAGTGGAGGTTATTTGGCTAGGTAGTGAGTTCCAGATTTTGCCAATAGTGCAGGCAAAGAGAGATTTGCCAGCATCATTTTTGTGTCTGGTAACGCTTATTAGGTTCTGAGAACTAGATCATAAGGTTCTGGTAGGGATGTGGGGGTTAATTATATTTTGAAGTGTGGGGTTTTGTTTTGGGAGGTAGAAGAGATTATGGGCTATTGTGATTTGATTAAACAGAAGTAGTTGAGGTAGTCTGAGCCAATTGAGTTGGTTAAGAGCGAGACAGTGGTGGGATTTGTATGAGGTTTCAGTAGTGAACTTGGCGATTTTGTTCTAACAAGATTCCATTTTGTTCAGATCACTCTGGCGGAGATTAGTAAGGATGGGAGAGGCATAGACAAGGATGGATAAGAGATGAGTTTCTTTAGTTATAAAGTGTTTGTTCCTATAGAGAAGTCCTAGTTTTTTATTAACTTTCTTAATGGTTTGTTCTATATGGATGTCAAATTTGAGGTTATTGTCTATTTCTACACCTAACGGTTTAGTATGTGCAGTTGGAGTGATTTGAATGTTATCTTTGGAGTGAATGGTGAAAGTGTTGTTGAGGGGGGGAGCATGATCTGGGCCGAAAAGAATTGATTTAGTTTTTTGGGGTTAAGAATAAGTTTGATGTTTGTGAACCATGTTTTGGCTAAAGTAAAAGTGTTTTGGGTGAGGATTTGCAGTTCCTTTAATGTGGGGGCAGCACTTATAAGGGTGGTGTCATCTGCATATTGTACTACTTATGCTGTGAATGAGGAGGAATTGATTTGGTTGGTGAATAGTGAGAACAATAGTGGGCCAAGGATGGATCCTTGAGGGACACCTATGGATACTGGTAGCAGGGGGGACAGCTGGTCATGCCATAGGGCTGCCTGCTGTCGACCAGATAAGTAGCTAGTAAACCATGATATAGTGGAGGGGCTGAGGCTTAGGGTAGATATAGTTTGGAGAAGAATGTTATGGTCTACCATGTCAAAGGCTTTAGATAAGTTTAAGAAAATGGAAGATACAAATAGTCCCTTGTTTCTATTGTGGCTAACTATATCTGTAAATGATAGTAATGCTGTGGTGGTGCTGTGGGATGGTCTAAAGCCATGCTGGGTTTTGGAGATGAAATTGTTTTGTAAGAGGTACTGAAGTAGTTGGGAATGTACAACTCTAATATCTTGGATAGAGGTGAGAGTATTGCGATTGGGCGGTAGTTGGTGAGTTCTAAGGAGTTGCCCCCTTTGTGCAGTGGAATAATGTGTGATGTTTTCCACAGGGTGGGGACTTTGAATTCTGCAAGTGACCTGTTTATGAGAATGGATACAGGATAGGCTATGGTGTCTGCTGCTATCTGAAGAAATTTGGCTGGTAGGGTGTCAGCAGCTAGTGTGGTTGGTTTGAGTTTCTTAAGGAGCTTTGAAATAATTTTAGTGGGTACAGGGTGTAGGGAATAATTGGTGGTATTGTTTTGAGTAATAAGGTCAGTTTTGCTAGCACCTGGTATAGGGCTGCTAGTGGTATTAAGGGCATTTGTCAGGGTTTGAACTGTTTTAGTAAAGAACTTGTTAAATTGTGTGGGAATGTTGTCATGGTTGTTTGGTAGTACTGGGGTTGGGGTGGCAGCTTTACCTGGGTGGATTATGCCATTTATTGTAGCCCCAAATTTCTTAGGGCTGTTGGCATATTTTTCCTGCATGTTTTTGTAGTAGTTACTTTTGTCTAGTTTGATTTGTTTTTGGCTTTGTTTCGAAGTTCTTGGTAGGTTTGCCTCGGATTACTGGTTTTGTTCTTTTGATATTGACTCCAGGCCTGATCCCTCTCTTTCATTGTAGTCTTAGTATCTTTAGCTAGCCATGGAGCATAGTTAGCTTTTAGTCTTATAGTTCTGAAGGGGGCATGACAGTTTAGGATTTGCAGGAAAGTGGAGTTAAAGTATTGTACGGCATCATCTAGAGATAGAAGTTTTAGGGGTGTCCAATTACAGCTTTGTAGTGAATTGATGAATTCAGTTGTTTTAAAGGTCTTTTTGTTATGTATTACTCTGAGGTTGGGTTGGCTTATGTAATGGGGTCTGTTCCAAATTAGGTAGGTTGGTTGATGATCACTTAGACTGTCAAGTAGACAGCCAGAGTGCCATGCTAGACTGGGGTCAGATAACAGAATCCAGTCTAAGATGGATTCGCGTTTTGAGATTTTGTCTGTTCTGGTTGGGGTGGATATAATTTGGGTACATCTATGGAGGTTAATGTGAGTAGTTGGAGTGTGGCTACAGCAGTTCAGACAGTCAATATTAAAGTCACCTAATAGTACAGTTTATTGTGGCTTGGAGTTTGAGATCCAGTTTAGCAGGTTTTTCATTATAGTAGTGTTATTGCCCTTGTGGAATGTAGCCACCTGCAATAATGATATGTTTGAGTTTAGTTTTAATTTGGCAGAGATTAGTTCAACATCTTTGATTTCTTGGGTGTTATAATCAATTTGTTCAATGCTGAGATGATTTTGAAAAAATATCGCTACACCACCTCCCTTTTTCTCTACTCTATCTCTGCGTATTATGTTATAGCCAGGGGCTGTAATCTCATTATTATGGTGTTCTGGTTTAAGCCATGTTTCAGTTAGCACTGCTATTTTTGGTTTATATACAGCTAGAAGGGCATGAAGGTCCTGGATTTTGTTAAGTATACCTCTTGAATTTATGCTAATGAAGAGGAGAGAGGAGGTAGGTCTATAGTATTGGAGGTTTGGCTGACTAGAGTCTGTGCAGGGTGTTGTGGTGGGCCCTGGATTAGGGTGAATGTCACCACAGTGAATGAGTTTGTGGAGTAGGTGAAGATACGGTTTAGTTAGTTTGTGTAGTAATGTAGTATGTTTTAATGAGGCGTGAGGGTTAGTTCTGACTGACAATTTGTAGTGGGAGTAAGAGATTGATCTAGAGGAGGTGAGGTCTAGTGGTATGATAAGGAAGTTACAAAGTTTCAGGGGAGTGGATAGAAGTTTGGTTTGCCATTGTGGGGGGGGGTACTGATATGTAGTGTAGTGTGGTAAGAAGAGAGGTAGGAGAGCAGGAGAAAGATGATAATAGTACATAGATAGAGTGGTGCTTTTATTAAGTGGGACTGTTGTTTATAGTTTATCATGTTTGGTGAAGAGTGTTTAAGGATAGTATCTTAAAGTAAGTGGGTTTGATATACTAATAATGAGTGATAGTGAGGGTGTGGTGAAGGGTGTTGGTTTGTAAGTGATATGTGTGGTGTGAAACTCTAATTGGGTGGGAGGGAACTGATAGAGGGTGTGGTGTTTAACCATAAATGTAATTGATATGGGGTGGGTGGGAATGGGGATAGGGTAGGGGAGTGAAGTGAGCATAGTTAAAGGAGTGAGGCAGACCCAGTAGTCTAAGACACTGGAGAGTTTGAGAGACTATCAGTGTTATGTGAAAGAGAGTATATTACTGCAATATGTATCCTATATGGGTGGAAGGTAGTTATGTGGCAGTTAAGTAACCTTAGACTAAATTCAAACAAAATAGTCAGTATATCAGAGATGTGTTGTGTAATTCAGGGAGCTGGAGTGTGGGCAGGATGGGTAGGAAGAGGCAAAGGTGCACTCTAGATTATAGAGGAAAAGGAGTGCAGTGTAACTAAGAAGGTAACAGATACATGGGAGGTGATGCCTGCCACTAATCTGTGATGCAGCATTTGACCACACTAAAGTCCATCAGCTGTCCTTGAGGGAGTATACTATGTAAAGTACACTAAACCAAGAAAGTTAACATACATTCATTACTTTCAGGCTATGGTTCTCTAAAACTTCTTTGCTGGGTCCACAGTATTTTCTGGGTGATTCTTCTTAACTGATGTAGGTATTTGATGGGAGGGGGAACCCTTAAATAATGGTTACGAATTGTCTGGAGGAGGGAAAGAAATAGTTAGTACTCAGGGTGTTTGTATACAGGCTAGCACAGGCTTTTTGTTCAAAAATTGCTTTCTTTTTTTTTTTTTTTTGTTTTTTGCACTACTACCATAGGTGCACAGGGTTCTAGCACAGCAAGTTGGTCATTCAGGTGTTATATTTAAGAAGCTTTACCTTATAAACAGCAAAAAACAGTTCAGGAGGTGTTCACTTATCTTACTTAAACAGTGCAGTCAACAAACACAAGACCAATTTAGAAAGTGCAAGGTCCCAAACATGTAGAAATATCCGTTGACACATTCCTTCAACAGGCTGTTGAAGAAGGGATCATTAGTAATTCTGTGGCACAACATTTAACAGTAATGGATCCCCAGAAACAACATTTATATTTATTGCCTAAGATTCATAAGAATTTGGACAAGCCACCAGGTAGGCCGTTTTTTTTTCAGGCATAGGCTCATTGACTGAGCCTTTGTCAATGTTTTTGACATGGTATTTACAGCCATTAATAAAATTAGTAAGATCAAGAATTCAGGATACCACACATTTTTTAAAAATAATATCAGATACACAGTTGGATCCAAATTGGCTATTATGCACATTAGATGTCACGGCCTTGTATGCAAACATACACATTTGGGCAGGTCTGGAAGCATTACAGTATTGGCTAGATAGGGCAGATATTTATCCTGTGGGATTTAATACCTTATTGGTATGTATGACAGAACATGTTTTGTCCAAAAATGTTTTTACTTTCAGGGGGAGTGTTACTGGGAGGTACAAGGTACTGCTATGGGGGCCTCATTTGTGCCCATATATGCTGATTTATTCATGGGGTTCTTGGAAGATCAGCTTATTTATAATAGCACTCATAACATTTTTATGGGAGAAATCGATATTTGGAGGTGATTTCTTGATGACAGTTGGATGGTATGGCGAGTTGATAAACCATATTTATTGGAGTTTGTCCAATATCTTAATGACAACAAATGGGGCATAGAGTTTACACTCAATTGTGATTCTAAACAAATTAACTTTTTAGATGTGACTATCATTAGGAATCCTGATGAAATGCTTAGAACACATCCAATATAATAATCTAGTATTTGCTACTAGCCTCCACCCATGTCATATCATTAAGAATATACCCAAGTTGCATTTTCTACATATTAAGCATATCTGTTCTACATCAGATAGCTATGATTTTTTTCAGCAAGACTTGATTCGTAGGTTTTGAGCTAGGGGTTATGGATAGAACAACATTATATCTACCATTAATTGGGCTTCAAAACAAAATAGGTTGGATTTATTAGAATATCAGGATAAATCTAACTAAAATATGGGTGTTATTAGATTTGTTACTACATTCGGCCGAAATATTAATGTGATTAGAGATATCATCAACCGGAATTGGACTCTATTACTAGCTAATGATGAGCTTTCCAGGATTCTTAACTCTAGGTGTCAGTTCTCTTATCTTAAGGGGCGTACTCTTGGTTCATACTTTAACCATTATAAATATGGTAGTGGTACCACCTCTTTTAGTCAACAATCAACATTTACTGGGGATAGGTTGATTGGTTCCTTTCCTTGTAGTTATTGTTCTTTTTCTAAATTAATGCTTAAATCAAAGCAATTTGCAAGCAACACTAGTAAGGTTTATGATATACATTTTTTTGCCAATTGCAGTACAGATTGGGTAATCTATCTAGTAACTTGCTCTTGTTCGGCTTTTTATATAGGCCAAACTTCTCGCCCACTATGTATACATATATCTGAACATTTTAGTGATATACAAAATAAACAGTTATCTAATGCTCTTTATAGACATTCTGTTTCACATAGCTCAGATAAATTGTATTTTATGGTAATAAATAAGATTTAGGGAGCTAGGACAACTAAATCAGGTTGGCATTCTCTTCCTAATAAAAAAGAAAAAAGTTGGATCATTAAATTAGGTAGAATATTTTCTCCTAGTCTTAATGACCATTTCTAATAAAATATACTTAGGAAATTGATGCAACAGAAATGTGTTAATTGGTTGGGTGATGGAGTGATGTAGGTATATATATGTGTGCATTTGTAATTGTGCTTTTGTCACTGAGGAAGGCAGTTTTGTCAAAACCAGTCTGATTTGTTTTGGTGTTGCCACCTTAATAATCTTATTATTTTTCTCACTCATTGCTGGCCTCTTTTTTGATTTTTGTTGTGCTTTTTGGCAAGTTGCACCAGCCGTACTTGCAAGTCTACTTTGTTGAATATCGGATTATAATCATTTGGCCCTTATAGTCAAAATGTACACATCACTGCATGAGTAGACTGTGCTCTGGAGACTGTCACATATTATGTGTAATTATATTTAACTTACTTCACATTTTCAAGGCATGCTAATAGTGCATAACATGGATCATTTATCACACTGCTACAATGTACAACACTCTGGATTTGAGCCCCTGCAGCCTAATCTGCATTCTATGGAGTAGTACACTATGAAGTAAAACCAAAGAATAACTTATAGGAAACGTCAGAAAACAAACATTTCAAAGGAATGTTGGAACACTGTGGAAGACTGGAAAATGAACACTTGTAACCAGCATACAACAATCAGGGGATCAAAACCTTCCCCTACTATAAGGGCAGTATTCACAACAAAGGTGAACTGTTACATACAGTTACCATGTTTAGGCTTATTTCATATATGCATTATAAGCGATATCACTTGAAACACATTATTTTGAAGACTGCTATAAAGTAGATTGCCTTGGCTTTGAACTTCTACCTAACAAACTGATATTTTCTAGATCAGTATATTACCAAACATAGTTACAACAGTACATAAAATAAATGTGTCAGAAAATGCATATGGCTAGGGAATGTTAGAATGCTGACTACTAAAGAATGAAAAATGAACAGTTGTAAAAATCAGGGGATCAAAACTCTCCTCTGATTGCATGGATAATGTAAACAGCAATGGTAAACTATTACACACATGAACTATGTTTAGACTTATTTCACAGCTGCATTGTAAGTGATTAGTAATTGATACACATTGCTTTGAAGACTGCTACAATGTAAGACCTCAACTTTGATGTGTTGTCTACTTGTTACTCTTTAGACCAGTACATTGTTAAGTGAAGCCACAGAGGAACTTACAATAAATGTGTCCGAAAACACTTATTCCCAGACAGTGTTGGGACACTGCAGAAGGTTGACAAATGAACACTGGTAACCAGCAGTGATTAGTACCTGACACATTTTCTTTTAAAGACTACTACAAGGTAGATGTCTATAGATTTGAACTCCTGCCTGCTGAACTGATAGTCTTAAGACCAGTACAATATCAATTGAAGCCACAGAAGAACTTATAATGATCATGTCAGCAAGCACACATTGCTAAAAATGTTAGTACTGTAGAAAATTAAAAGATGAACATTGATAAACAGTGCATAGCCATCAGTGGATTAAAACTCTCCAAGTAATGTATTAATAGTGTATGTTTCACTTCAGAAATGCAATGAATCATGAAAGTAGTTAAAGTGAAACTGTTAACTTCACCTTATGTCATTACTGACTGGTGCCATGCATCAATAGTCAGCTCAGTTGCATGATGGATGTCAAGCAATTAGCATGTTCAAGGAATTTTCTCAATTATTGCCATAGTGTCTGGGTAACTACATATAATAGTAACAGAACTGGAGAAACATTAATAAAGAAAAAATAAAATAGAAAAGATAGTGATAAAGAGGGTGGGGGAAGTGACATACATAAATAATAAAATTGTATTCCAAATGCCTTTTTTATACTTACAAAATACAGTGAAGGAATATACAAGTTTAATAATAGACCCAAACAGATATTTTAATATTTTAACCACTATCTTTACAATTTCAATAGTTTAACTATTTGACAGTTAAATTATGCCACAACAACAGGAATTTTTATTTTGGGGATGGATGAGTTGAATCCTAGTAACCTGAATAATCTCAGATGGAGTGTAGAATCGAAATTATTAGACTGCTTATTCTTACTAATTCCAGTAGAGAATGCTAGTACAGACAGATGCTGTTCTACTGTATAACTATTATTTATCATTATTTGTAATTACTACTTGTCACTATGAGAATAGAATCATATTTCACAGCAGCAGCAGTACTTAACCTGGTGCTCTCATGGGCACTGTGGTCTGTTCGTATGCAGCTCCTTGCTCCTTTCAAACTCTGCAGGGGGCTGGAGACAAAGGAGGAGCAAAATGAAAAGATGTGTGATGTCGTGCATTTGAAGATTGTGTGGGTAATTAAATTATGTTGTATTTACAGTATGAAGGTGGTGATCATGCATTAACTACAGCCTCCCATTGCCCAACATGTCAGGCTTATGTTGTCTTAAGTCGCTCTAATAGTAATGACACTGTTTCCCTCTGGGTGGGGTGCTACTAGCATGAGTGACAACTTTGGCCAAACTATTTCAGGCATCAGCCTTATGCTGTGACCCAGTATAATTATTCTGCAAGAGCCTTTGCTTGTACTTCTTATGGAGGATATTCAGAAAAATCTTGGACTCCTCCTCACACCTCCTCTGTACTCTGAACAGAGCACTATCCTCACCTTCTCCAGCTGTACTTGTCTCATCACCAACAATTTATTTTATTTATCCTTTGTTGACTGAGTTAGTGCCACTAGGCTAAGTCTTTTTTCAGAGGAGACCTGAGGTGATATTTATACTACTAGGGGAAATTTTGCCAGGGTATTGTGGAACTTCCCGTATTTTTTTATAGGTGCTGTGAGATCATTTACATCCACCTGACTTTCCACCAACTCAAGCAGATGGGACCTGAATTTAACATTTCATCCAAAAGACAGCACAATCAAGAGTGCAGCACCTCCTTATGCTGCACTGCAGTGTCAGTAATCGATCTACCTGTGGGAATAGAACCCGTATCCTTCTGCACCAAAGGCAAGTGTTGCACCACTTACACTGCTAAGATCTCAGGAAAAATGGTAGTGAACTGGTGCCTATGACTTCTCACATGTTTCAGCCATCTTGCAGGGACAGCCAGTGACAAGCACCTCCTTTTTGTGATGCATGGCAAAATAATAAAAAATAGGTACTGTATTATAATGGTTCCAGTGGCACTTTAAGTGTGAAACATGGCAGCTCTAATCCTCTGCTTGCTGCTAAGAATAAATTCTCAAGCTCGACTCCATCATCAGATGGTTAAAGATAGCATGACCACTAGTCTCAACCTTTGATCTATACACTGTGGTATACTACCTCTCATAATGTTGAATAAATTGGCAACACATGAAACACATGCTAACAACTTCATCTAGGATTAAAGATCATATCATTTTAACATGTGTCGCGTTATACATTTAAAATATTCTTTTGATGAATTAATATTATTTAGCATAATTTACCAAGGATATCAGTTATAAAAAATTATTAATGCTTCAATGTGTGACAGACTCTTTCAATGTGGGAATGTGAGGAACATGTTTTCTTAGAGCTTAAATTGAGGGGCACTCCTCATAATATGGTACACTTGAATGGTATGGGCATGACAGTTTCCTACTGTTTGTAATCTGGGTTGCCTGTATTTGTGCAGGGATTACCGCAGGTGCTCAAGTGTGTGCACGACATTGTGTAGAACTCAACATGATGTTTATTAGGTTCATTCATCGTGCAAACTGACTGATTCAAAATCAATGAGACGAGTCCTAATTAGCGTACTTATCATGACCTGAGGAGGTAATCTGCGTGATAAAATCAGGACTGGAGCTACAGCTCATCATTGCTTTATGGAAGATAAAACTTTGATCAAATTCAGAGATTTCTTACTGCAATCCCTTGTTGCTAAATGGTACCATTATCTGCTTCAATAAGGTATGCTGCTCTTTTTGCACCTACTTTGTACAAGCTAGTAGGATTTTGTGTGCTATTAACTCTAAGGTTAGAACTGCTGTTCAGTTTTTTTTAGTGTTTCTGCCTGTATTGGCCAAAGCTCTCTGATGGGCTACATTGCAAATGTACTGGCTGCAGCAGAATGCAGTCATGTTTCTGTGGATTGTATCTACATTAAAGTATGTCATACAGCATTGTAATAATGTGCACCTTATACATATGTGGTTATGTCTTAAGAATTTCTATCATGCTTGTGTCAAGTGATCATTGTGCATGTTAAATTGCAATGCTGTTAACTTGCAGTCATGTGCTGGTATTTTTATTGGGGGGTGTTTGCTTAGGATACAATAATGCCTAACATTCAGGTACAGATTATTTTGTAGATACATGTACTTTAGTGTCAGGCCATATCAAACCATAGCAGCTAGATATTTTTTATAGTATGCCTGTAGAGATTTGTAACACCCATGTGAAGCCACAGCTGTCATTTCCCACGTTTTCTATACCAATATATATATATATATATATATATATATATATATATATATATATATATATATATACTGAAGAAACTGGCACAGGAAGTCACATCCATCTGCATGCCCAAGTTTACAGAGGAAGACAATTAAGTGGTACTAGAAGCCCTCTTTCTCCATGTTAGACAGCTCTTTGTTTCCATCTCTGCTGCCCGGACCTTCCATGACCATGCCTGGCATGAAGTGATCACCAATGTCAATGCCCTAGGTGGTTAAGACAGAAACTATGACATGGTCTACCAGCAAGCAACAGATATAATCTATAATGTCACCTACAGAACAGAAACTATTTTTCAGAATATAATGAAAAATCCATTTAAATATTTGAATTTAGCTGCATATATAAAGTGTTTATTATTGGAGAAATAGAAAGTTGGCACAGGAACAGATGGTGACAGGTGGTGGGCCTCTATTAACCACCCCTTATAAGGATGGAGGCATCCTTGTCTTCACTTAGCATCAGTACCATCTCCACAGAGTTCCATATTGCGGTGCTGGACGTCAGAGCAGAGCTGGATAGGCCCTGAGAATTTTCACTGATGATGCTCCAGGTACGTAGTCCTACTATCAATATGGAGCCCTTTTTTTTCATGTTAGTCACATTACAGTATATAAAACCCCTATCACAGTTGTGTCACAGTCTAAATTCATCTGGTGTCCAGGTGCAACAATCATCTGCACAAGAGATGGACATGGTTATACCATAATATCATATATTTATTTATTTTTATTTTATTTTATTTATTTTACATTTGTTTACCAGGAAAGTCCGGCTGGACACGTCCTTTTTCAGTGGAGGCCTGGGGAGAAAAGCTCCAGTTAGTGCTTTAGAATACATACATGAATATCATCTGAATATGTAGGCAAGACATATCAAAGTACAAGTGGCAGCAGATGCATTGCATAACTTAACTGTGAGTTATTTAGATCAGTAAAGGATGAGATCACACCAGAGTGTAGCACATTGAAATATAGTGCCTTATTTTTACAAGTGATACATAATCTAATAGTACACTAGAGGCATTCTATGAAGGAATGAGAAGATATAGATAGTAAGAGAGTGAAGAGGTAGCAGTATATGTAGCCTCAAAGTGTGTATTAGGATTTAGGCAGTGGTGAGTAAAGTAGGTTATTAGAATGTTGGATAAGTTATGAAGTTATAGTTTCTGAGAGTTTCATTAGTCAGGAAGATTTGTAAAGGAGACAGTTGAGAGTGAGATGTTTTCTGTCACGTGATGGTGGAACATGGGCAGAGTGATTTGGTAAGGAGGTATTGTTTTAGGTTAGTTTTGAATAGAGGTAGGGATGATATGGAAGTAATGTTGACTGGCAGTTCATTCCAGATTTTACCTATGTAGTTAGCAAATAGAGAATCCCCTGCTTGGTTTTTGGATAAGTAGGTTTTTATTTGTTGCTTGCTGGCGGAGTGTAGTATTCTATTGATACTATAGGGTTGAAGAAGGATTTGTAAGGATGGTACATTTACAGGATTTGAGCGGAGTTTGTGAGCCATTATTAATTGTGTATACTGTAGATGGGAGAGTTGTAGCCAGTTGAGTTGCTTGTGTGAAAGGCAGTGGTGTGTCCTAGCTGATGAATTTGTGGCATATCTTGCTATTTTATTATAGCAGGACTTGAGTTTCAAATTTCCTGAAGTTAGTGAGTATGGGGGCTGCGTATAATAAGGTGGATATCAAATGAGTTTGGGCAATAGCTATTTTGGTATCTTTGGTAAAGTAGTGTTTATTCCTGTATAACGTACCTAATTTTTATACACCTTTTTAACTGTTTGGGAGATGTATATATCAAATTTAAGGTTGCAGTCGATTTCTACTCCTAGCAGTTTCGTGTGTGGTGATGGGGTGATTATAGTGTTGTTAATGGAGGAGATGAATGTGTTAGAGGGGGGAGAAGACTTATTAGGGAGGAATACCATTAGTTTGGTTTTCTGAGGGTTTAATATTAGGTTAGCATTTGTGAGCCAGGTTTCTATGTCATGAAAGGCTTTCTGAGTTAGAGTTTGTACATCCACTAGAGAGGGTGCAGAACAGATCACTGTGGAGTCTGCATATTAAATATGTGATGCAGGAGTGGTTGACATGGAGTTTGTTAGTAAATATAGAGAATAGGACTGGGCCTAGGATAGAACCCTGAGGCACTCCAAGAGTTACTGGTAATAGGGGTGATAGAGTTTGTTGCCAAGAGACTGCTTGTTGCCGTCCTGTGAGGTAGTCTTGGAACAATGCAAGTGTGGAGTTTGAGAAGTCAAGGTCATTGAGGGTATTTAGTAGGTTTGTGGGTGATACCATGTCAAAGGCTTTTGACAGGTCTAGAAAGATAGAAGAGACATAGTTTTTAATAGTCATGTGGCAGTTAACATTGTTAGTGAAAGACATTAGTGCTGTGGTTGTACTATGGTATGGTCTGAACCCATGTTGGGTATTAGTTAGGAGATTGTTAGTAAGAAGGTAGTTAGTAACCTGCTTGTGAACTACTTTTTCAAGAATCTTTGATAGAGGAGACAGTATCACAATTGGTCTATAATTATTTAGTTCGGTTGATGTGCCGCCTTTGTGTAGTGGGATGATATATGAAGTTTTCCAGATTGAAGGGACCTGATGTTCAGTTATGGATCTATTGATTATTAGTGAGATGGGGTATGCTATACTGTCTGCTGTTATCTGTAAGTATTCAGCAGGTAGGCTGTCTGCAGCTAGTTTAGTGGGTTTTAATTTTTGCAGCAGTCTTTTGCTATTGCCAGTTGCTACTGTTTGGAGACAGAATAGTGATGTGGTATTTGTTGTGGGGGCTGGGGGTGTGTTTGTTGAGGGAGTTTGAGTTTTGGATAGTTCTAGTATGGTTTCTGTAAAATACTTGTTAAATTGAGTTGCAATATTGTCTGTGTTGTTGGTAGTGGCGGGAGGGGGTGTTCCTATTTTCCCAGGTAGTAGGATATTGTTTATAGTGGACCAGAACTTTTGGGGATTTTTGTGGTGCCTGGTTTGAATTTTGGTGTAGTAGTTTACTTTATCTATTTTAATTTGTTTTTTGGCTTTGTTTCTAAGTTCCTGATAAGTTTGTCATGAGGGTTGAGATTTGTCTGATCTCCAGGTAGACCAAGCATTATCTCTAAGTCTGAGAAGGTTCAGTGTTTCTCTTTTTAGCCAAGGGGCATAGTTAGACTTAACATGTATGTATCTAATGGGTGCTTGAGAGTTTAGGATGGGGAGGAAGGTATTGTTAAAGTAATTAATGGCTTCAGGTAGTGGAAGATGTTTTAATGGTGTCCATTTGCAGCTTTTAAGTATTTTTACAAGTTTGTTGGGGTTGAGTTGCTTTTTGTTTCTTATTTGTAGTAGTATAGGTTGTTTAATTTATTTTGTTCTTTTCCTGATTGAATAAGTGGGATGGTGGTCACTGAGGCTGTCTGGCAGACAACCTGAGTGGGGGTAAAGGGTTGGTCTGTTTGTTAGTATCCAGTCTAATGTGGAATTCATGTTGTTGGATTTATTAATTTGGGTGGGTGATTGGATTAGTTGTGTGAAGCCATATAGCAGTCTGTCCAATATATATTGAGATCATCCATTATGAGTGTCTCTTGTGGTAAGTTATTGCTACACCAAAGTAGGATGTTTTCTAGCTTTGAGATATTATCACCTGGTGGCAGGTAGAGGCCAACTATATAGATGTGTTTATCGCAGATGATGTTTAATTTGGCAAATATTATTTCTGTATTTTTAATTTCTAAGGTTGTGACATCTAGTGTTTCTATGGAGAGGTGTTTTTTTTTAAAGAATAAGGCAACACCACCACCCCTTTTGTTTTTTCTGTCATTACGTATAATGTTGTAGCCTGGTGGAAGTATTTCATTACTGTTGGTGTTGGACTTTAGCCATGTCTCTGTAAGTAGTGTGATATCTGGTGAGTATAGAGAGATGCTGGCATGGAGTTCATGGATTTTGTTGTTTATGCTTCTTATATTTATATTAAGTATTAATATATCCGCTATATCTCTATTAGGAATGATTGATGCTTGGTTGGTGTTGGGTTGGGGTGCAGTGATAGGGCAAGGGTTGGGATGAATGTCACCACCTAGGGCTAGCTTTGAGGCAATTTTGACAATATGTCTCAGGAGCTTGTTAATGGTTTTGTCATATTCCAAGGAGGTACTGGGAGATGTGTTGTAGCGTAGTGGTGGGAATCTGAAGTGGGACAGGATTGAGCTAGTGAGGATGGTGCTACAAATAGTTAGGTTAATTGGGTTGTTAGGTAAAGTTTGGATGTTAGATGTGGAGTGGGCTGTGAGGGGATTAGGGATGTTTGTGTGATATGATGTATCTTGGTTGCTACAGTTAGTAGAGTTATTGATGTTATCAGGAATAGTATCTGGTATATGGGTGAGGCGGTAAGTTGGTAGTGTTTGGGTTTGTCTGAGTTTATAGGGTAGTTCCAGGTGGCCATAATTGTTGTGGGGGTAGAGGTGATATTGTGTTATGAGTGTTGTTTAGCATATATACTTATAGTTGTACTGATATGAACTACATGTGTCATTTTGGTGTCAGGTCCTACTTAAAATGTATATATTTTCTTTTGCTGTATTTGCAGGTCAAACATTGGCCCTAGCACAGTGAAATTCTCTCTGCCTGAGGTTGGGGGATATTTAGCCTCTGATGATAATGACAGGGATAAGAGAGTGAAGTCAGGGGATGCAGAGATTGTGTGTAGTGGACACAGGGTGTGTGACCCCCACATCTCTTCAGACTATGGGCATTGTATCTATGCCTGTACACACACACACACACACACACACACACACACACACACACACACACACACACACACACACACACACACACACAGGACACACTGCCATCCAAGAGTGGAAAGGTTGATGGAGACACTGTAGATCAGGGAAGTGTGTTGGCCCCTACTAGAGATGTATCTGATTCTGCCCCTAGCAGTCATGGATGCAAAGGTTCACACAAGGGGGGTTTGGTATCAGTGCTCAGCAGAGATACTCTTATCACCTGTCCCATGAGGTTAATGTGTCAGTAGCTGTCACACAATGTATTTGCAAAGTCATTATAGAGGTGTATGCAAGTTCCACCAGAGCCTTGGCAACAGTTGTTAGGGAGACCTAGGCTGTGCATGCTGGTGTATGGGAGTGTATGAATGGTATGTGTGATTAATTGGATAAAATGAATTACACACTGGAACATGTAGTTTCTAGTCTAGGTCATTGGTCAGGGGTGAGGGGCTGTCCTTGCAGTGGGCCAGCTGGGATCCCACTCCTGCAGTGGCAGCATATCCACTGTCACATCAGTTATGGATGTGTCTACACCAAGGAAAAGCTGTCCTCATGGTTGTAGCTGTCATCATACTGTCACATCCCACAGTAGATGTCAGTCACATTTAGACAGCACACCAACATCTAACCAAAGTCATGAGACAACAAATGTAACTCTTGGCAGAGCTGGTTTTCATAGGTTCATAGGTTCATAGGTAGGTACTAGGCTATTGGCCCTAGGGCCTATATAAACCTAGCCAAAAGGTACCCTGGCTTTCGACAGCCAAGAAAATTGTTTTCCTGTGCCACTGTCGAGCAGAGCCACAGAAGTGATCCCCGGGGTGAATTTCCTATCTCCCACCCAATCATCAGGATTTTCTGCTAACATGGCAGGGTCATACTGCAGGGCACCACTGGATGTATCCATGCAGTGGTACCATGGCTTCAGCAGGCGAAAACACATGCTCTGTGATGTTTTTGTTTGTGATTGGGCGTGGTTGACACTGTGTTCAGTTTGGTTAGAATGATTTTTGAATGGCATCATTAGCTATTGTCTCAGGACATCACTCACATGATGACCCTATGTGAAGTCACCCCTTGAAAAATGTTGATAAAGTTTACATGAGTGCTATATAAGTGAGTCACAGAAACTACCTGGATGGTCTGTACACACATCATAGATGATACCCTGTGTTTTATAACCCACCTAACAGTTGATGGAGTGATACCATTTATGGTTTACTGTTCACCACTTGGGGCCTTTATTTCCATGTGAGTATAGTCTATGTCCCCTCTACCTCAGGGAAAAAGAAAATAACATAAAATTCCTACATCCTGTTTGTTCTCCTGTGGGGTACTTGGGAACCACATATGATCTCCCAACATGTTGGAGCACAGCATCAAGGAACTGGTGGTGTATTCTTAAGGCTGATGTCAGAGACAGACTTACTGTATTCCTGGTGAGCCACTAAAAGATCAATGTAGCTAATATACATAAAGCCACACATAACTTTATATCCATAGAGATGGCTACTCTGTGACTGACAAATGGGGGTCCAAAGGGAGAGATGAAAAGTCAGCAAGCAAGGAAGAGTAATAGTGCTGAAATTGAATTCATCCTCAAGTCTTGGTGAGTACCTTCATGAGGTGGACCCTGTTTTTCACAAAATCTCACCAAGGCTACACTGATATATAGACTGTATTTATATAGCATATATCACGGACAGAAGTAGGTTAAAAAATAGAAAAAATAGCTGGATGCACAAGACCCAGGATAAAAAAATGCCCAATCTTGGTAGGCATACTGGTGCCAGGGCTGGAAAATATGACAGTGGAGAATCCTCAAAATACAGAAACATTTCTACAATGGGGCCAGGCCCAGGTGGAGGATGCTCCCCCCCCCCCAATTGTAGAAGGAAATAGTAGTCCACAAAAACTGATAGGCCAAAGAAGAGCCATACAGGCAATAAAGAGGACAGTTGAAGATAAGAAGGACATTATGTATTACTGCTATTATACAAAAAGCCCAGAATATCCAGACACAAGACATACAAAACAATTAAGAGAGAAATTAGATGAAAGAAAAATACTTCCACAAGAAAAACTGCCAGAAGCTTCAAATAAAAATTTGCATTCATTAATACAACAGATTTGTGAAAAACATATATAGATTAAGAAACATTGATCTGTTTGGAAAAAGAAGCATCGGAAAAAGTGAGAAAATATAAACAACAAAACCTAGAGATTTTTGAAAAGTATAAAAAAGAAATATTGGCATGGAAAAGAAAGAGAGATTTGATATGTTGCAATATTTATACAAATGAGAAAGCCACATTAATCAATAGAAAGAAAGCACCCCCAAAGATATTCGAAGAGAAATACAGGAAAAGGCATCCAGATATGGAAAATTTCACAATAAAGAAAATAATATTACAAAGAGGGAATGTAAAAAAGAAAATTAGTGAAGCAGAAGTTAAAAAAGTGGAAGGTGAAGTTATGGAGTGTCTGCAAAGTGAAGGCTTATGTACAGAATGTCTAACACAGGTTACATCACAGCAAGATGGAGCGAGTCCACAAAGTAAGGAAAAGCAGGAAGATCAGGAGACATCTGAAGAAGAAATATGGACATGGAAAAGAAAAAGAGATGTGATATGGTGTAATATTTATGCAAAGGGGAAAGCAAAACTAATCAATACAAAAAGAGCAGCACCAAAGATATTCAAAGAGAGATACAGGCAAATGAATCTGGATATGGAAAACTTTACAATTAAAAAAAAGAAGAAGACAAAGAGGAAAATTAGAAAAGGATATCAGTAATGGAGTGGTTAAAGAAATAGAAACTGATGTTATGGAGTACCCGTGAAGTGAAGGATTCAGTGTAGAAAATCTAATTTGGAAAGCACCACAACAGGATAGAGCAATGGATATCCAAACTAAAGGGAAAGCAGTGGAACAGGAAGCAATTGGTCAGGTGCCATATGAAGACATTTTGGAGCCTTCCGCAGGAAACCAGTATAAATGTTCAATTGAAGCTGGACAGCAAGGGAAGGAACCAGCAACTGTGGAAACTCTGATGCAGTCAATGTTGAGGAGTGATAGGCCAGTGAGTTCCAATATGACAGAGCAACAGATGGCACACGATGAAATTGAAGAGAATGTGCCACAGGAAGATGTTATAGAACTTTCTATAGAATGCCTGCAGGAAATGGAAAACAAATAAAAATGTGCCCTCACTTTAGAAGAAAATGAGCTAAGAGAAGAGTTGCTTGATTTAATAGAGATAGAAAGACATATTAAGATCAATGAAAGAAATAGACTGCAGAAGGTCAATACAATCCAAAATGTCAGAAGTTTGATAAAACAAATGAACACAATAATTAGGACTGTCCATAGAGATCCATGCAGTATAACAGAAGTAAACAGGATATATTACTGTGCAACTAAATTAATAACTGATAAAGTCCTACCACAAGAACACAGGGTAGTGAGGGAAAGGAAGGGGAGAAATCGAATACCATCATGGAAGTATCAAATAGAGAAAACTATAAAGCAGTTAAGAGAGGAAGTGTCACTGTTAGAAGAATATAGAAGATGGAACAGATCAACAAAATGCTAAGAAATATAGATGTAATAAAAGTAATGTGCAGTATTAGAACAGACCAGGCTCTATCATGCACTATCGCAAAAAGCAAGCTAAAAATCTCAGCACAGGAGGAAAAACTTAGAAGATACACAGATAAGTATAAAGGAAAAGTACAAAATAAGCAATTTATTGATGACCCAAAAAGTTTTATAGAGAGTTGGGAAACAAGATAAAAGGACTTGGAAGACTGCCAAAAAAGAACTAGATACATTTTGGAGAAGTATTTACGAAGATCATGTGGAACATAACAAGGATGCTGAATGGATAGAAGAAGTAAAAGAAAGAATATGTAGTTTAAAGGTACAGGATATGAAATGGGATGAAGTAACAGCCAGAGAGATTGAAACAAAGTTAAGAAAAGCCTCCAGTTGGAAAACCCCAGGCCCAGATGCAGAACCTAAATTCTGGTTAAAAGTATTAGCATCTTTGCACGAAGATTTAGCTATGAGAAAGAACTATTTATATGTGTACCCTAAACAGACACCAACCTGGCTAACAACAGGAAAACAATGCTACTACGTAAGAGTGAGGCTGCAACCTACCCTAAAAACTGTAGACCAATAACTTGCTTTCCAACGTATAAACTATACACTGGAATTAATGCCAACAGAGTTTATAGTCATTCAGAAGAAAACTCAATAATGGAAGTAGAACAAAAGGGCAACGAAAGAAAGTCATATGGAACAAAGGATCATTTGTTGTTAAATAAAGGCATAGTGGAGAATGGTAATGGAGAATGGTAAAAAGGGGAAGAATCTAAGTATGGCATGGATTGACAATAAAAGCATTTGATAGTATCCCACATTTATGGATAAAAGAATGCTTAAAATGTATAATATACACCCTACACTGATTGACTACATTACAGTGACCATGAAACAGTGGCAGACCACTTTGTAATTAAGCCATGATAAAGGACAAATGATTATTCCAGAGATAAAAATTCAAAGGGGGATATTCCAGGGTGACTCTTTGTCACCGCTGTTATTCTGTCTTGCCTTAACCTATTAAGTTGTCTGCTTAACAGCTTAGGCCATGGCTATAATTTGTCTCTAGAAAACAACAACATGTAAAGACTTCTCATCTTCTTTTTGTCTATGATTTAAAACTATATAGCTCATCAGATGAGGAACTGAAAGCACAACTGCACGTTATCAAAACTTTTTCAGATGATATAAGAATGTCATTCAGTCTTGATAAATGTGCAAATGCAACCTTTAAAGCAGAAAAACTGCAGCACCAAGCAAACATCAGTTTGGGACAAGAATATGATATAAAAGAACTTGAGCAAGAGTGAGTATATAAATATTTGGGAATTGATGAAGGCTCAACAATAAAACATGAACAAATGCAAATCAAACTTAGTAAGGAATACTTTAGAATACTTAAATTAATCCTGAAAACAGCATTGACATCCAGGAACAAAATCCAAGCTATAAACCAATTTGTTCTTCCTGTCCTTACAGTTTTGAAGTAATTGACTGGCCCCAAAACATGTTGGATAGATTAGATAGGAAAACAAGAAGGATGCTTCATACTCACCAAATGATTTATAAAAATCAGTGCATACCAATATTATATATTCCCCGTTCTGAAGGAGGGATGGGCCTCCTTGAAATTGATTACATGTATAGATCTGCAAACGTGGGATTCCACACATATCTGCTGACCTCATAAAACCCAAACAAAGTGAAAGTTTTGAAACATGAGGAGAATAAATCTAAGATGACTTTTCTGCTTAATCTAGCAGAAGCATATTGGCATCAAGCAGGAATGGAAATAAAACCAGAAGTAGATAAAAATCAGGCAGCAACTGAATGTACCAAAAAACAAAAGAAAAAATATAAGGTGAAGGATCAGATGAGAAGGCAAGAAATGTGGAAAATGCATAAATATAGTTGCAAGTATAGAAAACTTCTGGAAGAACGTCATTTTGATCAGGAACAAATGCAGGAATGGTTAAGGAGAGGCAAATTCAAACTAAGAGATGAAAGGTTAATATTGGTGGCCCAAGATAGTAGTCTACGTACACGTTGGTTTACAAAGTCCATTAAACGTGGAGAAACAGACAAATATAGGTTTTGTAAAACCAAATTGGAAACAGTTGCACACCTTGTTGCTGTGTGTGGCATACTAAGGGCAGAAGGACTGTATATTGAAAGGCATAAAAATGTGGCAAGACTGTTGCACTGGGGATTGTGCAAACATTATGGTATTGAAGTGGCTGAAAAAACACTGGAAATATGGGCCACAAAGCATCATAGAAAATGATGAAGTCTACATAACATGGGATCACCCATTACCAACAGTTCAAAAGATAGATCCTAGAAAACCAGATATAGTGGTCCATGAAAAGAAGACAAAAGTAGCATTGATCATTGAAGTCACTACAACCAGTGATTACAGTGTCTTGTGTACAGAGAGGCACAAAGTCATAAAATATCAGGCTCTGGAGGCAGAAACATGAGCAATGTATAAGAAAGATACCCAGACAGTTCCAATAGTAGTAGGAGCAATGGGGCTTATAAAAAGAATCTACAATCGTATTTAGATATGTTAGCAATGCATGTAACCCCATACGAATTTCAGAAGGAGTCATTACTGGGCACATTGCGGGTCCTGTGAAGAGCACTTTTGGCTGACATCAAAGATTGAAACAATACTAATTTCATGAACTTTAATCTACTTTGACTTAGGAATGGGGTCCATTCCCATTATGGTATTAGAAACCCAAAAGACTTAGAGAAATTTAAAAAAGTGACTCCTGCAGGGCTGTAGATGAAGCCTGTTTACGATGCAAAATAGAGTCAAAATGTCACTCTTTCTTTTTTTTTTTTTTTTTAACTTGTGCACAGGAGAACAGTTCATTATGTGCCTGAAGTATTCCTCAACATTGCTGAGCAATAAAAAAAAAGGTCTGTGATTGGGTATTTGCTACTCCTGAAATACAGGAGCCAGTCAGGTCTCATTCCTGACCCCTGCCCTGACCCTCCTTCTTCAAATGTAACTCACCTAAAAAACTTTCTCTTTAAAGTGTAGCACTCTGTTTGCTACAAATGTAGAAAGGAGTTGCTAAAGTTTATACTCCATACAGAGCACTCAGGTTTTACTTAAAGAAAACCCCTTTTTTTCTTTCAAATTGTATCAAACTGTATCTGTAGCAAGCAGTTGCTACAAATTATACCATGCATGGAGTACTGCAGCACTCACTATTTAGTTAAAAAAAAATCTTTCTTTTAAACTGTAGCAAACTGCTTGCTACAAATGTGTCAAGCAGTTGCTAAAGTTTTGACCACACATAGAGTGCTACTCTGCTCAGGTTTGACTGCAAATGCAATACCAGATTTTAAAAGTCAGTATGCACTTAACAGCAGTCGGGATCAAATGGCAGCTTTCTCTAACACTTTGTACCTGGGGCAGTTGACCCTTTACCCCATTCTAACTACACTACTACTTAGAATGGGCCCCTTTTTCTGTCAGACTATAGAAGGATCTTCTTCGAGTTTTTGATGTGGAATTTATGTTGTTAGATAATGTCACAATTCAGAAACATTAGAAAGTCTTCTAGAATACATTATGACTAGATTCTGTTACATAAATGCAGTTTCACAACAAGGTGAAGAATTTTACCCCACTGACGAGGGAGATATAGATAGATAATGGTGACTACCTATCAAGAAAAAGCAATCATCATCATCTTCTTTCGGCTGTTCCCGTTAGGGGTTGCCACAGCAGATAACCTGTTTCCATTTCTTCCTGTCCTCTGCATCTTGCTCTGTCACACCAACCACCTGCATGTCCTCTCTCACCACATCCACAAACCTTATCTTAGGCCTTCCTCTTTTCCTGTTACCTGGTAGCTTCATCCTTAGCATCTTTTTCCCAATATACTCAGCATCCCTCCTCAGCACATGTCCAAACCAACATAATCGTGCCTCTCTGGCTTTGTCTCCAAACCTTCCAACCTGGGCTGACCCTCTAATATACTTATTCCTAATCCTGTCCACCCTCGTCACACCCAGTGCAAATCTTAACATCTTTAATTCTGCCAAATCCAGCTCAAACTCCTGCCTTTTTGTCAATGCCACTGTCTCCAACCCATATAACATAGCTGGTCTCACTACCCTCTTGTAGACCTTCCCTTTCACTCTTACAGGTATTCGTCTGTCACAAATCACTCCTGACACTCTTCTCCACCCACTCCATCCTGCCTGTACTCTCTTCTTCACCTCTCTTCCACACTCACCGTTACTCTGAATTATTGACCCCAAGTATTTAAACTCATCCACCTTCGCCACCTCTACTCCTTGCATCCTCACCATTCCTCTATCCTCTCTCTCATTCACACACATAGATTCTGTCTTAGTCCTGCTGACCTTCATTCCTCTTCTCTCTAGAGTATATCTCCATCTTTCCAGGGTCTCCTCCACCTGTTCCCTACTCTCACTACAGATCACAATGTCATCTGCAAACATCATAGTCCATGGGGACTCCTGCCTGATCTCGTCTGTCAACCTGTCCATCACCATTGCAAATAAAAAAGGGCTCAGAGCTGATCCTTGATGTAACCCCACCTCCACCTTAAATGCATCCGTCACTCCCACCGGAGACCTCACCGCTGTCACACTACCCTTGTACATATCCTGTACCACTCTTACATACTTTTCTGACACTCATGACTTCCTCATACAATACCACAACTCCTCTCTAGGCATCCCGTCATATGCTTTCTCTAAGTCTACAAAAACACAATGCAACTCCTTCCAACATTCTCTGTACTTCTCCATCAAAACTCTCAGAGCAAAGATCGCATCTGTAGTGCTCTTTCCTGGCATGAAACCATACTGCTGTTCACTAATCATCATGTCCCTTATTAACCTTGCTTCCACTACTCTTTCCCATAACTTCATGCTGTGACTGATCAATTTAATCCCTCTGTAGTTATTACGGCTCTGCACATCACCCTTATTCTTAAAAATCGGTACCAAAACACTTTTTTCAACATTCCTCAGGCATCCCCTCACTTTCCAAGATTTCATTAAACAATCTGGTTAAAAACTCCACTGCCATTTCACATAAACACCTCCATGCTTCCACAGGTATGTCATCTGGGCCAACAGCCTTTCCATTCTTCATTCTCTTCATAGCTATCCTTACTTCCTCCTTGCTAATCCATTGTACTTCATGATTCCATATCCCTACATCATCCAACCTTCTCTCCCTCTCATTCTCTTCATTCATCAACCATCAAAGTACTCTTTCCATCTCCTCAACACACTCTCCTCGCTTGTGAGTATGTTTCCCTCATTATCCTTTATCACCTTTACCTGCTGCATATCTTTCCTAGCTCGGTCCCTCTGTCTAGCCAATTAGTACAGGTCCTTTTCTCCCTCCTTAGTGTCCAACCTTTCATACAACTCTTCATATTCCTTATCCTTAGCCTTCGCCACCTCTCTCTTTGCCATGCACCTCATCTCCTTATACTCCTGTCTACTTTCTTCATCTCTCTGACAATCCCACTTCTTCTTTGCCAACCTCTTTCTCTGTATAATCTCCTGTACTTCCTCATTCCACCACCATGTCTCCTTGTCGTCCTTCCTCTGTCCAGATGTGATACCAAGCACCTTTCTAGCCATCTCCCTTACTAGCTCTGCTGTAGTTACCCAGCTATTCGGTAACTCTTCACTGCCACCCAGTGCCTGCCTTAACTCATCCTTGAACTCCACCTCACAATTACCCTTTTTCAATTTCCACAACTTGATCCTTGGTGCTGCCCTCACACTCTTCCTCCTCTTCTTGATAATCAGCGTCATCCTACAAACCACTATCCTATGCTGCCTAACTACACTTTCTCTGGTCACCACTTTACAGTCTCCATTCTCCTTCAAACTGGCCCTCCTACATAAGATATAATCCACCTGTGTGCATCTTCCTCCACTCTTGTATGTCACCCTATGCTCCTCTCTCTTGTTAAAATATGTATTCACCACAGCCATGTCCATCCTTTTCGCAAAATCCACTACAATCTGACCTTCTGCATTCCTTTGTTTAACACCATACCTACTCATCACTTCCTCATCCCCTCTGTTCCCTTCACCAACATGCCCATTGAAATCTGCTCCAATCACCACTCTCTCACCCTTCGGTACAGTCATCACCACTTCATCCAATTCACTCCAAAATTTTTCTTTCTCATCCATTGCACACCGAAGAAAAAGCAATATCATAAAAAAATCTGCTTTTTTACCTGCTAGTATGATAGTCAAAAATATGCTTACTTTGTTTGCTCTGTTTTTTTTATTTGTCAAAGTTCAATATTTAGGCCCAAATAATACTTGCTGTGTAAATGTAACAATATGTATTATCAATTAATATATCATTTCTAAATTTTGTGTTACCTGCAACATCTGCTTATTGGTTAAGTCACTTACTACCTCTTGTTATTATGGTTGTCTTGTATGTATTATATAGAAATCTGAATTTCCTGATTCCATTGGGTATCAGTCTTACTATGTTTTTTGCATTATATTACATGCATATCTGAATTATTTGATTTTTCTGTTGATCACCAAGTCTCATGTGCTGATTAATATGCACAAATGTATTTTTGAGTATAATAGTTTATTATTTGGTGCAGATTTTGCAACAACTAATTTTTCAGAATATAATGAAAAGTCTATTTAAATATTTGAATTTGGCTGTATATATGGAAAAGCACTGATTATTGGGAAACAGAAAGTTGGCATCTGAGGAAATAGTATTAGATGTAAATGCTGGAACACTATGAGATGACAAAAAAGTAAATGTGAGTTTAATAAATACATACCTCTCAACTGTCCAGATTTATACAGAATCTCCAGATATATTTTGATCAGTTCCTCATAAAATTTGTGGTTTTCTGGAAAATCAGTGAGGAATGAATTTACTCAATAGTGACACACATTTGAGTTTCAGACTTTATATCCTTCAGAAAATACAAAGTAGCTCAAAATGTTTTATTCTAGCAACTTTCTAAGTTATTTAAGAGCAGTATTTAAAACTTTTCCCTTATTTTGGGCTTTTGTGTCCCCATTATTTTTGGTTTTGCCCAGATTTCTTGTGCTAAGAGTTTGATAGGAATGTCACATACTGAATATATGGAACATGTTCCAGACAGGAAAGGGGTGATGCTTTTACAGACAGTGTCAATCTCATTTATGAGGTCCCCCTGTTATAGATTAATACATATATACAAAGTGGTGGAAAGGATTACATATTTTTCATATCTTGGTTTATTATTATGAAACATTTGATCTGCCAAGTGCAATGTAAACAAAACTTTAAAGGTTACTAAATGGTACTCCCCGGATTTACTAATCTTCTGTGCAGGACTAATCTAGTCCTGCACGGAAGTGGCAGTTTAAGAGGAGGATGAAGGTGCGCTGCCTGAGCTCCAAATCCTACACTGAGCATGGATGAGTGCAGAGGGTGTGTCTGAGAGCAGATTCAGTGTGTCAGTTCTCAGATTAAACATGCCCCTGCAAAGTAGAACAGAAGAAAGTGTAAATAAATGAGCGAGACCACTCATAGGTGTCTGCATATCTCCACCAACAATCCCCATGTGTTCAACAGCAACAGTACATTGAAATAAAATGACGAAACCCTTGTATTTATTTTTTTAAAACTCAGAGTACAGCTAACCATAGGTGTGCAGGTTTGCCTATCGCTTAGCTATGGTTAAAGCAGCTGAAAAGGCTGAAGAGGATAACAAAGAATATATATGCAAACAAAGCAGCACAGTAATAGTGTAGTGGTTAGAGCATCTGGCTAATAAACATGCATTCCTGGTTCAAGTCCCATTGCAACACATATCATTTTCCATGTGAAATCTGTATATGAACATATTTTTACATCTTTGTGCTGTATAACCTACATAATAACATTTAAATGTGAACTGGAGTACTGCATAAAATGCACATGTGAAGTTTCAGTGTCATAATGAATAAGGCACTAGTAAGCAGGTTTAAGCACAAATAAGCAGTAGTAAGCATGTCTAAGTGTGTATGCGTGGGGGTAAGCATTGCCTACACAGATTAAGTAACGTAGAAGCTGAGTGTAAGAAACTATAACCGGAGGTTAGCAGTGCTTAACGTCGCGCAAACCTGTGTAAAACCTGCTTACAACTGCTTTAAAGTGCTTTAATCACTCTGGATCCAATGGCCCATGTTCTGGCCAGTAACAAAATAAACTGCCTCTGCAAGGCTCAAACTCAGGACCCTGTACACTATAGGCACAGTAGTTAACCACTAAGCCATCATAGCAATAGATATGCATGCGGTATCAGCAAACTAATCCTCACCACAGGAAAATCAAACCAAACATGTGAACTGAATCTATGTACAGTGTGATGTTGGATAACCTGCCACAGAACATACATGGAGTACTGCAGTAAGCATAGATTTGAGGTGTTATTGTAATAAAGTGTAGTAGTCCCCAGGTCCCCATACAGTGTATGTACACAGGAATCACGGATACCAGACACATATATAACCTGTAATGAAGAATAAATCATTGCCAAATGGCAAATATAGTGCTAATTAGCTATTAAGCAATGCTAACCACAGTACAGCTCAAGTTAGTAAGTGTAAGCAATGTGTAGGGGAGCCAATTCAATCTGCCTAGTGGTATACCTCTTTAAGCAGTGCCAACCTCATGTAAGCAGGTATGCCCATAGCTTAGCCTTTTTAAAACTGGCCAATCACGGGGAAGTGTAGGAAAATGGCTGTATTTAAACCCCACAGGCAGGAATACTTCCCATAACTGGTTGTAGCTTCTTATTGCAGGCAGAATGGCTGGTGTGGGTGAAGGCACTTGATTTAAAGCACAGCGCTGGGGCATCCAGGAGTCAAGAATCATGGTATGACTCCTGGTAAAACACCATGATCAGAGACTACTGCAGGGCCAGTACCAGGGCTTGCAGTATAAAACAGAGGCCTGGGACAGTCTCACCCATAACCTCACCAGTGCCAGGTATCCCCCAGACTGGTGAGCAGGACAGGCACCACTATGCTAACCTGAAGCTGTGGAGGGGGGATGTACTGGAACAGTGGATCCAGGAGTCTCAGCAGATGCCCAATGCCCCAGTACTGAGTAAGTACTCATTCTACTAAGTAGTAAATCATTTCCTAGCTTGTGTATACTATGGATAGGTATGGCCAAATATCATTGCATTTCTCTGACAGCTGCAGATGAGCGGGCTGCGAACCAGCAAGCCCATGATGCTAGGCTGCAAAGGCTGTGTTGCGATGCAGGTTAGTAATCAGTCTGCATGTACTGTCATAACAAATAAATATAAGAGCCTTAGAAAGTGTTGTACCAGTAGAAATAAATGTGTAATAGTCTGTGAATAAAGGTATAACCGCTGGAGTGCTTCTGTTTACTCTTCCCTCATATGCTGGCGATCTGTTCCATACTATAAATAGTACTGTTGTATCTTAAGCAGTGTCACCCACACCATGGTATGCAGATAAAATGGGCATGAAGCCCTGCATAACAATGTTGGAAGTGCCAAGAGGTCAGTCATATTGTACAAGTTAGGGAGACTTAGATAGACAACAGTCAAAAGTTTTACATCAATTCCCTGATAGCACAGTGTACTGTGATGTTGGCTATAATATTTTGTCACACACAGCTGGGGGCTGAATCCTTGGAGCGCTACTAAGTTGTTTGCATAATCATATCTCACAACTGTACAGATTTTGATACAATATTCAGATAGAAAGCTGTATGCATAATTACACCCAACAACAGTACAGAATTTGCTAAAATGTTCATATTGTAAGTTGTATGCATATTCATACCCTACAACTGTTCCAATCTATCCAGCATGCCCAGATAAATGGCCCATATCACCAGCTTGGTACCCTGTTCCCCTGAAAATCTAGTGTGATGATCCAAGAAATGTGGGAAGCTGTCAATGACATATAAGTGATAGTCAAACGTGTACATAGTCAGAGAATGTATATGGATACAAGCCTGCCATTCTAGCACCTCACCCAAAGTGTATGACAGCAATTCTCAACATATGTTGCATTAACACCTGCAGCCTGTTATGCCCTGTATATAAGACACAGGTCACATATTTAATAATTTATAAACATACCAGTGTACAATATAAGGCTATTGTGTAGTGTAATAATACATGCAAGGGAAAGATCACTGCAGAGAGTAAGAAGGTTGTGAAAACTACAAGGATACATTAGTTGTTAATTGAACTCTCTCTCTCTCACCCCTACCATATGTGCATAATAACCCAATGACACTCCTCAACTGGTATGTGTACACTCCAAACTTTTGTTAGGACATATGTCCTAATGGTTTATAAATATTCACATTTGTTTCTATGCATGTGCCATGTGAAAATACACCCATATTGGTGGCCTGTTGCCATCAATGAAACCTGCATGCTCCTGTAATGGCCACTGTTGCTCCATATATGCATATGTTCTGCTTGCTCTGCAACTGTGTTAAATTTGGTGTGTTGGTTTAATGGGAATACCTATGCATGCTGTTATAACTAATCCTGAATGCTGTTGAATGTTACTAACCCATATCTGTCATAAACCTGTGACAACACAGCTCGTTTGGAAAGACCGGACCCAGCGGACCCACCTGTCCCACCTCAGCTGGCCATGGCACCGGACACCAGCACAGCTGGGGCCCAGCCTGGGACCTCCTCCTCCGTGGGCCCTGCGCCACCTTCAGGTGGAACCGCTGTAGGGGATGGGGCTCACCCCCACCTTGGAGCAGGTGCGGAGGGGAACCTGTCACCCATCAACAGGTCCGGGCCGTGGTGTATAAGGAGCTCGATCTGGAGTATCGAGAGTGGCTACGTCTGCTTGAGGGCCGAGTGCTGCTATTAGAGGGTGAGCCTGTCCCTCCTACACAGCCCCCAGCTCAGCCACCTTCGGGGCCATGAAGGTGCAGTGGTGACTGCCCATGGGTGGGGACCTCAGTCCCACTGTTTCCAGTTGGGGGCTCATGAGCTTGCGACTTCCAAACACCCCTCCCCATCCAAGGTGTTTACCCCACACATGTGTCATATACTGGCCCTATATGTGTCTTGTGTGTCTTGTCTGTTAACCTAACCAGCCTACCTCCCCAAATATACATATTACCCCTCCCCAACATCCCACTCTCACCTGAAAAAAAAAAAAAGGGCAATCTGTTCCCACAAAAAAATCTCACCCCATACATAGCTGTCCATTTCACACATGTTTCCACTTGACACATGTAACCTGGTCCAATTGGCATCACAATGAATATATGTTGTCATCACCCCTCTCGCAGTGGTTTGAGGGTCCAAATGTACCTGCAAATATAGTGTATATGCACAGCTGTTGCTGTAGAAGAAATTGGCAGCTATCGACCTTTCCTATACCCTTCCTGCACATGCCTAGCTATTTTCGCTACTGTCTTTCCCTCTTTGTGCCCCTTTTTTCACCACTTTCCTATCAACCCCTTTTTCTTTTCTTTTAAAGGAATTAGTGCAGGGGAAAGCGGCAGTAAGCACTGTTAAGCAGTGCTAAGTGGGTTTGCGCGGGTTTGCGTGGGTTTGCGCGGGGTAAGCTATGCCTACACAGTCTCAGAAATTTGAAGCTGACTGTAAGAAAATATAAACTAAGGTTGGCAGTCCTTACTGTCGTGCAAACCCACACAAACCCACTTACAACTGCTTAAAAGTGCCTTAATCACTCTGTAGCCAACGTCCCTTGTTCTGCCTACCAACAAAATAAACTGCCTCTCCAAGCCTCAACCCAGGACCCTGCACTCCCTACACAAAGTGATTTACAATTAAACCATGGCAGATACACATAACCTGAAGTTTTCACAAACATATGCAGCACAATCAATCTACAGTACAGGAAATGTATTAATATCATACCACACAACCTGTTAATGCAAGAAGTCTGAACAAAGTATGCCACACTGTGGGTACAAATAGGGATATATGTCAACTAATGCTCTAATACACTAAAATGTTGCTAGTTACGCAGTTATATGTATTAGAACACATATGTAGAAGGAGATGAAGTCTGAAACACAAAAGTGCTGGCACTAGTTACTGACTTCAATGCTGCGATCATCCATGACAATTGCCAAGTGAATGAGGAGCAGGCCAAAATATGAACTGAACATGCATGGACATATGGACAGATATATATCTGTAAATTTAGACAGATAGACATCTATATGTAGATATATATATATTAATGTATGGCTCACAAATAATCATATAACATCAATTGTATATAGATACATACATATGTTCATGTGTATGTGTATACATATATATATATATATATATATATATATATATATACACATACACACACATATATCTATATATATATATATATATATATATATATATATATATATATCTATTTATATATATATATATATATATATATATATATATATATATATATATATATATATACAGATGTGTATATATATATATATATATATATATATATATATATATATATATATATATATATATCTATACACATAGATATAGATATAGCCATATGATATATACATATATATAAGTATCTTTGCTCTTTTTTTACTTTAAATAGCTTCTCTAGCTTACCCTAAACAAGCTTAAACTGTTTTTTTAACTGTTTGCTGCATTATTTTAAAATCTGCACTTAAAGTTACTTTTTAGTCGAATTTGATCGAAAGTTTGTTTGTTTGTTTGTTTGTTTAATTTAACTGTTGCGGCTGCCCACTAAAGTGTGCTAGCCTCTGTAACTGATTTACTACTGTTTCTGCATTTTCTGTGTGTTTCTATCTAAAAACAAAAAAAAAAATAGTCCTTGTTTTCCCGCCTCTCCTCGACTAGTTTAGACCAGTTTACAGGCATTGCTGTATTCTGGGCTGTGGTGTAGTTTCTGTGTTGTCCATTACCTTACTTGGATAGAGGGAAGTTTCTTTGCTCACCAGTGGGAGTGGGGAGCCTTTAGCAGCCTACCTGTCCCTGTAGGAAGTGACCTCAGCACAAGAGCTGTAGTAATTGGTTGTTTTGGACCATTTCTAGCTCTTTTGAAGTTCCCTGTTTAAAATCCGCCTCTGGGCGTTTTTTTTTCTGGCTATATTACTCAGACAAGCTCCTCGTGGTCCTGCAGAGTGGTCCTAGCTACAGAGAACTCAGAAAAGCAACTACTTTCTGGATTTAAGTATCTTTGCTGTTTTTTTACTTGAAATAGCTTCTCTAGCTTACCCTAAACAAGCTTAAACTGTTTTTTTAACTGTTTGCTGCATTATTTTAAAATCTGCACTTAAAGTAACTTTTTTTTTCGAATTTGATCGAAAATGTGTTTGTTTGTTTGTTTGTTTAATTTAACTGTTGAGGCTGCCCACTAAAGTGTGCTAGCCTGTGTAACTGATTTACTACTGTTTCTGCATTTTCTGTGTGTATCTATCTAAAAACAAAAAACAAAAAGATAATCCTTGTTTTCCCGCCTCTCCTCGACTAGTTTAGACCAGTTTACAGGCATTGCTTTATTCTGGGCTGTGGTGTAGTTCCTGTGTTGTCCATTACCTTACTTGGATAGAGGGAAGTTTCTTTGCTCATCAGTGGGAGTGGGGAGCCTTGAGCAGCCTACCTGTCCCTGTAGGAAGTGACCTCAGCACAATAGATGTAGTAATTGGTTGTTTTGGACCATTTCTAGCTCTTTTGAAGTTCCCTGTTTAAAATCCGCCTCTGGGTGTTTTTCTGGCTATACTACTCAGACAGGCTCCTCGTGGTCCTGCAGAGTGGTCCTAGATACAGAGAACTCAGAAAAGCGACTACTTTCTGGATTTAAGTATCTTTGCTGTTTTTTTACTTGAAATAGCTTCTCTAGCTTACCCTAAACAAGCTTAAACTGTTTTTTTAACTGTTTGCTGCATTATTTTAAAATCTGCACTTAAGGTTACTTTTTAGTCGAATTTGATCGAAAGTTTGTTTGTTTGTTTGTTTAATTTAACTGTTGAGGCTGCCCGCTAAAGTGTGCTAGCCTGTGTAACTGATTTACTACTGTTTCTGCATTTTCTATGTATTTCTATCTAAAACAAAACCAAAAAAATAATCCTTGTTTTCCCGCCTCTCCTCGACTAGTTTAGACCAGTTTACAGGCATTGCTGTATTTTGGGCTGTGGTGTAGTTCCTGTGTTGTCCATTACCTTACTTGGATAGAAGGAAGTTTCTTTGCTCACCAGTGGGAGTGGGGAGCCTTGAGCAGCCTACCTGTCCCTGTAGGAAGTGACCTCAGCACAAGAGCTGTAGTAATTGGTTGTTTTGGACCATTTCTAGCTCTTTTGAAGTTCCTGTTTAAAATCCGCCTCTGGGCGTTTTTTCTGGCTATACTACTCAGACAAGCTCCCCGTGGTCCTGCAGAGTGGTCCTAGCTACAGAGAACTCAGAAAAGTGACTACTTTCTGGATTTTAGTATCTTTGCTGTTTTTTTACTTTAAATAGCTTCTCTAGCTTACCCTAAACAAGCTTAAACTGTTTTTTAACTGTTTGCTGCATTATTTTAAAATCTGCACTTAAAGTTACTTTTTAGTCGAATTTGATCAAAAGTTTGTTTGTTTGTTTGTTTAATTTAACTGTTGCGGCTGCCCACTAAAGTGTGCTAGCCTCTGTAACTGATTTACTACTGTTTCTGCATTTTCTGTGTGTTTCTATCTAAAAACAAAAAAAAAAATAGTCCTTGTTTTCCGCCTCCTCGACTAGTTTAGACCAGTTTACAGGCATTGCTGTATTCTGGGCTGTGGTGTAGTTTCTGTGTTGTCCATTACCTTACTTGGATAGAGGGAAGTTTCTTTGCTCACCAGTGGGAGTGGGGAGCCTTTAGCAGCCTACCTGTCCCTGTAGGAAGTGACCTCAGCACAAGAGCTGTAGTAATTGGTTGTTTTGGACCATTTCTAGCTCTTTTGAAGTTCCCTGTTTAAAATCCGCCTCTGGGCGTTTTTTTTTCTGGCTATATTACTCAGACAAGCTCCTCGTGGTCCTGCAGAGTGGTCCTAGCTACAGAGAACTCAGAAAAGCAACTACTTTCTGGATTTAAGTATCTTTGCTGTTTTTTTACTTGAAATAGCTTCTCTAGCTTACCCTAAACAAGCTTAAACTGTTTTTTAACTGTTTGCTGCATTATTTTAAAATCTGCACTTAAAGTTACTTTTTAGTCGAATTTGATCGAAAGTTTGTTTGTTTGTTTGTTTAATTTAACTGTTGAGGCTGCCCACTAAAGTGTGCTAGCCTGTGTAACTGATTTACTACTGTTTCTGCATTTTCTGTGTGTATCTATCTAAAAACAAAAAACAAAAAGATAATCCTTGTTTTCCCGCCTCTCCTCGACTAGTTTAGACCAGTTTACAGGCATTGCTGTATTCTGGGCTGTGGTGTAGTTCCTGTGTTGTCCATTACCTTACTTGGATAGAGGGAAGTTTCTTTGCTCATCAGTGGGAGTGGGGAGCCTTGAGCAGCCTACCTGTCCCTGTAGGAAGTGACCTCAGCACAATAGATGTAGTAATTGGTTGTTTTGGACCATTTCTAGCTCTTTTGAAGTTCCCTGTTTAAAATCCGCCTCTGGGTGTTTTTTTCTGGCTATACTACTCAGACAGGCTCCTCGTGGTCCTGCAGAGTGGTCCTAGATACAGAGAACTCAGAAAAGCGACTACTTTCTGGATTTAAGTATCTTTGCTGTTTTTTTACTTGAAATAGCTTCTCTAGCTTACCCTAAACAAGCTTAAACTGTTTTTTTAACTGTTTGCTGCATTATTTTAAAATCTGCACTTAAGGTTACTTTTTAGTCGAATTTGATCGAAAGTTTGTTTGTTTGTTTGTTTAATTTAACTGTTGAGGCTGCCCGCTAAAGTGTGCTAGCCTGTGTAACTGATTTACTACTGTTTCTGCATTTTCTATGTATTTCTATCTAAAAACAAAAAAAACAAAAAAAATAATCCTTGTTTTCCCGCCTCTCCTCGACTAGTTTAGACCAGTTTACAGGCATTGCTGTATTTTGGGCTGTGGTGTAGTTCCTGTGTTGTCCATTACCTTACTTGGATAGAAGGAAGTTTCTTTGCTCACCAGTGGGAGTGGGGAGCCTTGAGCAGCCTACCTGTCCCTGTAGGAAGTGACCTCAGCACAAGAGCTGTAGTAATTGGTTGTTTTGGACCATTTCTAGCTCTTTTGAAGTTCCCTGTTTAAAATCCGCCTCTGGGCGTTTTTTTCTGGCTATACTACTCAGACAAGCTCCCCGTGGTCCTGCAGAGTGGTCCTAGCTACAGAGAACTCAGAAAAGTGACTACTTTCTGGATTTTAGTATCTTTGCTGTTTTTTTACTTGAAATAGCTTCTCTAGCTTACCCTAAACAAGCTTAAACTGTTTTTTTAACTGTTTGCTGCATTATTTTAAAATCTGCACTTAAAGTTACTTTTTAGTCGAATTTGATCAAAAGTTTGTTTGTTTATTTGTTTAATTTAACTGTTGAGGCTGTCCACTAAAGTGTGCTAGCCTGTGTAACTGATTTACTACTGTTTCTGCATTTTCTGTGTGTTTCTATCTAAAAACAAAAAAAAACCCCCAAAAAATCCTTGTTTTCCCGCCTCTCCTCGACTAGTTTAGACCAGTTTACAGGCATTGCTGTATTCTGGGCTGTGGTGTAGTTTCTGTGTTGTCCATTACCTTACTTGGATAGAAGAAAGTTTCTTTGCTCACCAGTGGGAGTGGGGAGCCTTGAGCAGCCTACCTGTCCCTGTAGGAAGTGACCTCAGCACAAGAGCTGTAGTAATTGGTTGTTTTGGACCATTTCTAGCTCTTTTGAAGTTCCCTGTTTAAAATCTGCATTTGCACGGCTTTCGTGGTTGTGCGCATAGAGCAGCACTGTTTAAACAAGGTAAAATTTCTTCTGGCTCCGCCAAGTGTGCTCTTCAAATTTTCCCTTAAGGAAGCACTATTCTTAGTATAATCAGACTACTCGCTATATCATAAGCCTAGCACTTGTTATCAAAACTTCTCTACTAAGTAAGCACTCTCGTACTAAGTAAGCACTACATCCACCTACCACCCCTGTGAATATCCACTTCCCTTAAAGGCACAGCACTCCCTTACACTGTTCTAGCATGTTGAGTGGTAGATTACTGGCGTCCTCTCCAGTTCAGCTGGTTAATCTGGGTATCTTGAGACAATGCTACAATTGTCTCATGTACACAGACAACCCTCTCCTCCTCCCAACAAACACAAATACATGTGAGAGATGCAACTATATAGCCAAACTGGAGGCTGAACTCTCTCAACTCAGGGCTGGCATGACCAGACAGGAGGAGATGGTAACCACACACACAACAAACCCAGTCCCACATAGACCTACCACAACTGCAAACCAAACACATAAAAATACAAAGACATACTCAGAGGCTCTAATAAAAAACTTACCAATACAACAGAGGCTCCCAAAGCAGACATCCAAAAATCCACCACCTCAAAACAAAACACATGCAACACATACTTCAATAAGTCCGTGTGTCAATCAATCACAGCCCTTAAGGCCAAACACCATGCCTGATACACTAGTAATAGGTGACTCTATAGTCAGACACACTGATGTCCCACTTACCAGGCTGAACAAGGAGAGGGTGACTGTGAGCTGCCTATCGGGAGCTAGGATCAGCCACATAACACACACACTCAGGTCACTCCAAAACAAGTACAAATATGACTCCGTCATTGTCCATGCTGGCATGAATGACCTGAGACGTACCTCCCTGGACTACATGAAAAGAGACATAGAGGAGCTCTCTGATTATGTAGCCCAGGCTGGTATGACCCTGACCCTGAGCAGCATCTTGCCCTCACCAAGAATGATGCCACAATACAAAGACAAGATGATCAGCTTTAATAATTGGCTCAAGTACTGGTGTCATTCCAAGGTGATCCAATGTCTGTCTGCCTGGGATGACATGTTGGACAAGCCACGCTGCTTCGCAAGGGACGGCTTGCACCTGTCACCACTGGGCTTCCAGATATTGGCTAAGGCTCTTGCCACCCCCATAGTGCCTTTTTTAGGCAAGGCTCAAAAGACAAACCCACTTCCTTAGAAAACAAAAATGGAATAAAACTAAGGGTAATGCTGCTCAACGCCGGAAGTCTAAATCTCAAGATGCAGGCACTCGATGCACTCCTCAGTATGGAGAACATCGACGTCTATGCAGTAACTGAAACCTGGTTCAAGGCTCCTGAGAGCACCCCAGTGCTACCAGGCTATACCTCGTATCATGCTTTTTGGCCCCAACACCCGGGCCAAACCACAAAGGGAGGGGGAGTGTCCATATTCATCAAGGACGCCCACACCTCCAGGTTAGTAGCAACACATGAAGCATCAGAGACCATACAGGTGCAACTAACCATAGGCAAAACTGCTATACAACTGGTAGTATGTTACAGACCATCCTCCCAATCTCAGGAACCCCACTCAGCCTTCCTGAAGACATTGGAGGATATGAATGTATCACAAAATACTATCATACTGGGAGACTTCAACTACCCAAACATAGATTGGGTACATTATTCTAGCCCTAACACCCTAGCCCAAAGGTTCCTGGAATTCATAAATTCAAATGCAATGGAACAACTAGTCACCTCTCCCACTAGGGGAGATAATATACTAGACCTGATCATCACAAACATGGGGACAAAATGCTCCACACCGGAGGTATACCCGTCACTAGTGAGATCTGACCACAAACTAATCACCCTGGATATACATATCCCACCTCCACCCCCAGCACAAAAGACCACAGTGAAAAACTTCTCAAAAGCAGACTTCACTCTTCTTAAGACTGAAATGGTATCCTTTAAGCCCACTGGGCCAGTGGATACCACATCCCACAATGCCGAATCCTTCACAGATGCTTTCTATGGACATCTCCAAGAATGCATGGATCATGCAATCCCAAATAAATCCAAGTCCCTCTCCACCAAAGGCAAGCGTCCTGTCTGGTGGACCTCAGCCATTAACAAATTGTATAACAAAAGAAGGAAGCTACTGCACGACAGAGAAAAATCCCATAAAGGGAAGACATCTCTGATCAACACTAGCAGAAAACTACGTTCTCTCATAAAAACATCCAAGGCCAACTTTGAGAGAAAAATCGCTAGGGACACTAAAGATAACCACAAAGCCTTCTTCAGCTATGTTAGAAACCTCATGAAACCCTCAGATATGCTCAGAGTTAGTTCACAACAACAAAAATACACTGAACCCACAGATATTGCCAACATTCTGGCTGACAGGTTCAGTGCAAATTTCTCCCCTCCCTCACCCCCAAAAGAAGAAATATTTATCCCTGCTGAATGTAATCTCCCTGTCATCTCAGATGTCCAAGTGAGAACTGCCCTCAACAAAGCTAAAAACACAGCATCAATGGGACCTGACGGTATCCCGGGTTACGTGTTACGTGAACTCCAAGAGGAGCTAAACCCGCACATAAAAATGCTATTTAACCTTAGCCTTACTACAGGATATGTACCTGAACACTGGCGTACAGCAACAGTGGTCCCACTCCACAAAGGGGGTACCTCTACAGACCCTGGGAACTACTGCCCCATAAGCTTAACCAGCCTGGTCTGCAAAGCTATGGAAAAATCATTATGGAACTCATAAACAGAGACATAGGGGACCTACAGACACTTGACCCCACCCAGTTCGGCTTTGTAAAGGGCAGATCCTGCCTTTGAACCTGGTTGACTTTTCAAAACAGTCACTAGAGCCATTGATGAGGGCAAAGCAGTCCATACAGCCTACCTGGACTTGGCTAAGGCCTTCGACACAATACCCCACTCAGGCATCATAGATAAGCTCAACAGCTTAAATGTAAACCCTTATGTCACTAGATGGGTTGCAAACTGGCTAAAGGACAGAACCCATAAAGTTAAAATCGCTGGAGCAATGTCAGACTCAAAGCCAGTCACAAGTGGTGTCCTACAGGGATCTGTCCTGGGACCCCTCTTGTTCAGCATTTATTTCTCAGATGTTAAAGCAAACATGGGAGGGTTGTGGCTGACAAAGTTCACAGATGACTGCAAACTAGGCGCCATAGTCGATACACCAGTGGACACATACATCCTACAAAAAGGCCTCACAGAAATGGAAAACTGGTGCTGGAGTCATGGCCTTAAACTAAATGCCAAAAAATGTATAGTCATCCCCTTTGGGAAAAACAAAGTACCCACAAATTATCACATAGACAACAACCCACTGAGTATGGAAAAAGTAATCAGAGACCTAGGGACCCAAGCTGACAGCGACCTCTCATTTGACACCCACATTGCCAAAGTGGTTAGAAAAACATTCTACCTTGCACACCTTATCATGAAGGGATTCACATCCAGATCCAAGGATGTCATTGTACCCTTATACTCCTCCCTCATCAGACCCATGATTGAGTACAATGCCCCATTTGGTATGTACCTCACCCGGCATTTGCAACAGCTGGAGAGACCACAAAAGTACCTCACCAAGAGGATCAAGGGTCTCCAACATATGTCTTATTCTGCCAGACTAAAGAAACTCCAGCTCTATTCAGTAGCATACCGCCTGCTCAGAGGTGATCTCTGCCTGACGTACAAGGCCATGTCCAATCAGGAACTGATGGACATGCTCCATCTCAAAAAATCCAAATCCATCAGGACCACGAGAGCTAAAGACTTAAACCTCGGCACAAGTATGAATAGGACATGCTGGAGGGATAGATTCATAACCCAGAGGCTTCCCATGCTCTGGAACAAGATCCCAGTTCATATTAGGCAAAGCCCCTCACTGACTCTCTTCAAGAGAAATCTTGACGAGTGGTTGGGAGATCGTAAGTTTACCCCAGGGGTCACATCTGTGTCACTATTAGACAGGGGCACAGTAAACTAATTCTATTATATAAGGGGACCTTCATTGTGTCACTACTAGACAGAGGCATATTATTCTAAATCTATTCTGTGCATTTTTTGTACCATTTCATGGGGTGGCGAAAGCCACATCACTATGGCTAGGCTTACAAATGTCCCAGGGCAGATAGCCTAGTACTAAACTATGAAACTATGAAACTATAGGTACATACACATATACATACACAAAAGGTATCAGTCGCCATACATATGTAGAAGTAGTGTGGAAGTACTGGGTGCAAAGTATATCCCTCAGCCACAAGCCCTTTAACTGCCACCTGTGAAATGTGTAGTGTGGCAACCATTTCCACAAATGAGAATACTGACATTAAATATATACCCACCCACAATTCAAAGGACATGACATGACACACAGGTATGCATACACATATAACCTTTATTTGTGTACTATACAATAATGTATGCCAATACGTACACCAAATAAGGTTTGAAATATGTAATCAGTGATGAATGCAAGGCCTACACAAAACAGTAGATGCAAGCAATGTGTATATATACCATACTATTCTGTCCAGGCCAAGGCCTTCAATTAGTACAACAGTAGAAACAAGATTTGCCTTCAGGATACGTAACAATCAACAATTACAGATGTAGTTCAGCAGCCTCCATTTACACCCTGTAGTCAAGCCCTAGGGGGAAAGTAGCACTTGTGGTAATGTCACAGTATCTTGTACATAACATTGCTTAACCTACCATCTCACTACACACTGAATGACCCTCTTCTTAACAGGTATATCACTGAAAAGGTGCCATAGCCTAGGTTAATGACATAGAAACCCCCCCCCCCATAAAAGTCTGTACAAGGGCAAGGAACACTGTGTACCACACACTTACCTCTGGAATGTACAAGGGCACATATGTGTTCTCCAGCTGTTGCCTCCATATATATGGACTTGGCCCAACAGTTGGTGTGGGAGTCCATGACATGACTGGGATGATAGCAGTAATGCTAGCAGTAAATAATGATAGGCCATAACCTAACAACCCTTCCTGTATCACAGCAGGACAAAGACTGGCATATATGTGGAAAACAGAGGCAGGAACATAGGGCTATATTTGCATTATTGCTGTTACACACCCTGGAAATTGCTGGTGTTACAGAATTCATTGCAGCATACCCTTATGCAGGAATATGACATTGTAATACAAATGGACGGAGACATATACTGATAGCACTCAACAGACAGAATGCCACAGATATATCTGGGACAATGCCTGTTTGGTGCACAGACAAAACCTAACAGCCAATCCCCCTGGTATCATATGGATAGGCCCACAGTTGAGAGCTATGCAGACAGACAACATTCCATGAAAAAATAATGTGTACACAGAAATCCTGTAAGAACAGCAAGATACAATGCACACAACAACACTACTCACGCTGTCTGTAGGTCTGGAACCTTACCCAAATGAGGATTTGGCCTGTGTCTGCAGGTTCTGCTGTTAGAGGTATTGCTACCTGCTGTCTGTAACACTGATGTCCACACACAGGAAGGATGTCATCCATACTGGAAAGGTGAAGGGACAACACCCACAGAAGGCAGCAATTTATAGTACAGGGTTGCCATGACAGTGGTTATCTGAAGTACTACACAGCAGGCTGCATGCAATTAGCAACTGGTGGACACTGACTGGTGCAGATGCCGCCACCTGATTATGTGCAATACCAACAAAAGCATGCTGCAATCTATTCAAACCAGCTCAATCACTCAACTGGATAGACTGAGAGAGAGAGAGAGAGAGAGAGAGAGAGAGAGAGAGAGAGAGAAAACTTCAAGAAAGGTTGCAAAGCTCAGGGTTGTGTTACAGTGGAAAAAAACATAACAGGTATGTGAAACAGATATGCATTTACTTGCATGTAGTATATGGCATAGAATAATAGGATGTATAATGTGAAAGGATGTGTATGTGCCATCAGTACTTGTTCCTGTAATGATGTTCAGCTCAACAACTGCACTGGACAGTAGTGTCAGTCTCTGTGGGCAATGGGACATACCTGTCAAATGTGCAGATCAGCAGTAAATGGCAAAGATGTGACCCATGATATCTGTGTTCTGTAAGTTACTGTGGCCAATGACTGGTGGGGGTATTAATACTGCCATGATAGACACATGGGTGAGAGACCACACCACCTGCAGGACAGTCATGTTAAAATGTAGCATAGCATGGTCAACTGCCATAGCAGTATAATATGCTTATCTAAAGTTTGTCACCATATATACCCCCCCTAATGTTAGTCTGTGCTCAGATGTGACACCTGACTGTGTTGCAGCAACACAGAACAGTTCAGCTGTGAAGTAAAGAGGGTTACATGAGTGTGGTCCACATGTTCGTATGCACCCCACATACAGATACATATATGTGTGATACACATTCACAGCTCTGTATGTCTACAGAACCTCGGACAGTTATACATTTATATAGATATGTAAACAACACATAATGATATCTACACCTATATGCACATATGTATATATATATATATATATATATATATATATATATATATATATATATATATATATATATATATATATATATATATATATATATATATATATATATATATATATATATATATATATATATATATATATATATATATTGATATATAGATATATATATATATATATATATATATATATGTATATATGTATATATATATATATGTGTGTGTGTGTGTGTGTGTGTGTCACACACACACACACACACACACACACACACACACACACACACACACACACACACGCATATATATTTATGCCAATACATGTCCCCTGCCATGACATGTGTGAGAGAACATCACACATCAATACACAACATACCTACACACCAGTACAAGGCTGCAAGATGGAGTGTGGAGTGTGGTGTGTAACCCATTAACCCATGTTCAGAACACAGTGCAATTGTTTGAGAAGGTGGGATATATATGTTGGTGAAGGGTATTAGGCACATATTGGTATGTAGGTCTGGTTGGGTGACAAACAAGACAGCATACAGGGCTGGTATATGACACGTGGTTTTTAAACACTCTGGATGGGTAGATACATTTGGAATGTGGAGGTCATTGAGCCCCCACATGGGAACAAAGGGAACATGGTGCCCACCCATGGACAGTCATGACAGCATCTACATGGACATAAAGGTGCCTGGGCTGTGGGCTGGGCAGGAGGAACATGCATGTTGAACCTTGTGTATGTGTACTGCATGCCTTCAGATGATGTAGCACATACCCCATGTCTCTGTTGAGCTCTCTATGCACAAGACCCACAACCTAACTGGGTGACAGACATATGTCTGTGTGTGCTTCATTGGGGGGACACCATCCTCTGAGGTGGTTCCACATGAAGGTAGTGATGGAGCAGTAGATAATGAGGTTCCATGGTGGGTCACAGATGTGATGTGGACTGGCACATGTTACCAGTTAGGTGGGAGTGGTGTTCCTGCTGGCAAATAACCCCTACATATGCTGGTGTGTAACTATCATGGAACATATGTGGGTTGTAATAGTCCACACAATCCCAGAACATGTCAAACAGCATGCATAGATATCCCCAATATCACAGAATGGAGATTTGTAGCAATCACATAGCAGGCATAACACATGTATATGTGGAAACATAGTGACAGTGACAATGGCATGCAGGTAAAATACACTATAACAGCCCAGAAACTCTAGTGTCCCCACAGGGAGCATGTCTATAAACATAGCAAAAAGTGTTGTACAATACAATATATGACCCAATGGTACATATACCAGCGACATACCACTAACATTGTGTGAACATTAAGTTGGAACTGATATGGTGGCGGGACACTGATATGTGTATTGTATTATGGTAAACATGACATATGTGTTGCTTAGACATATTTCCATCATTATGTCTTTCAGGGAGTATGGCTCACCCGAGGAATCCCACCTACAGTGCTGCTGAGGATGAAATTATAATCACCAGCATCATCCAGAACTATCCGTTGTTGTTCTCACAGACAAACCAGGACCAGCAGGAGTGAACAGCCATGTGGAATGATGTGGTCCACAGGGTGAATGAGGTAGGGATGCACAACTGTACATATGAGCAGGTCTGCCACCATTGTAGTGACCTGCTCCGCCATGTACATTACTGTGCCGCTGCTGTGCGGGGTGACCACCTTGCAACAGGGGGGGGCATAACATCCACCCCACCCCTCACCAGAGTGGGGGAGCTGCACATGAGCCTGGTAGCACCTTCCTGCCCACAAGTGCTACAGACTTATACAGTCATGGAGGTGGGTGCTACAAACACACCAGACATGGAGCATGCAGGTAAGGTTCCAGGGCATATCAGTAGATGACTGTACTTTATGCATCTGTACAGGTAGATCATGCATATGTGAGATGTGGGGTCTGTTTCTGTGTAGTACTGATAAGCAGTAATGCATAATCTGTAGCACTGTGGACTTCAGCTGTGGTTGTACTGTAATATTGCAGCCACCCTGTAGCAGTGCCACAGCTGTGGCCACTGACATCAACTCTATCCTATCTCAATGTAGGTACCTCTGGGATACCAGCAAGGCAGTGGCTGGATGCCGGTGAGTATGGTTTAAGGTTATGCTTGGCAATTCACTGTGCATATCATAGCTACGGTGTAGGCCATGTACACATCTAACACACCTACAAATAATGTATGCCGTACATGTGCACTGACAGAGCACACACCTCACTAATGGGATTACCAGCCTCAAACACATGCAATACACAGTCCGTCTCAGACAACGGTGGCTACATTCCAGTGCACATTGCCCAGGCACAGCTGACATCTGCCCAACATACACAGCAATGTCATACACAGAGCAGTTGAACATGCTACACATAAAGACATCCCACTCCCTCTGCAAACACATGCTCCAGGGTCCTAGACCTCATCAACACATTACACAGAACATACTGGAGGGATAGGGCCCTGTCCTGGGGAATTCTGATGCTCTGGAATGGACTACCTATACATATCAGGCAATGCTACACATTGGCCCTCTTTACAGAAACACTTGACAACTGGATGGGAAATAGGAAATTCACCCTGGGTAGTATGTCTGTGCCACAGTCTGACAGGGGCACAGGGGAATAACATTAGTGGGTGGTGCATGGCTGGGAACCCCTGTGGCTAGGCTTATGTAGGCCCCAGGACCAATAGACCAGTACTCACCTATGCACATATGTGTACCACAGGCAACATCAGCCAGGGTTGAATAATGGTCAAGAATGGTCTCTACACTCACCATAGGTACAGTACATTGTGTCTGTGCTTGGTCTAATGGTAGTCTATCACTCATACATGCACCACTGATGATGACATCTGTGAATACACATTAAGCATTCACTAAACACATGTCCACATGTAATCCAGAAACACACAGAGGCTGTAAGCAGCAGCAGAAACACAACTGATACACAGATACACATCCTGCAATGGTGTGTACACCTGTGAGGTATGGTGCACAGTACATGCCAGGGTGCTGAACAGATGCATAGCAATGCTGTGGGCATGGATGCTGTGAGTTCCAGGGGGAGAGCCATCACATTCTACCAGATGCCTTGCATCACAGCCATGTATAATGTTGGTAACGGGGATTGACTACAGTTGCACTGCATACTGTTGAGCTCCACATGTCTTGCATGCTGACATGTATGAAATTGTGTGTGATACTGTACTGCACCATCACCTGCTATTGTGTGTGTTATGGGGGTGCAGGAGCTGTCTGTAGATGCTGGCTGGTGGAGTGTATGGGTTGCCATATATGTTGACTGCATGTGTGTATGTCTGTGTGTGTGGCTATGTCTGCACACGTGTGTGTGTGTGTGTGTGTGTGTGTGTGTGTGTGTGTGTGTGTGTGTGTATGTACTGTTTAGCGGTGATGCACAGGTCTTACAGTCTATTCCCTGTTTTCCCCTCACAGGTGGTGAGTTGGGGCTGGGTCCCCCCCCCCCCGCAGGGAATCTGATGTCACTGATACAGACAGTGAACATGATGATAGGTGTGTTGAGGCACAGGAAGGGTCATCAGGGGCTGCCACTGGGCCACCAATTGACATCCCACATGTATCCACCTCATCCATGCACACAGTCACACTGCCTCTACATACCTCATCACCGTTGGCCTTAGCTGAGGGACAGTCTACAGTTAGCATTGGCCAGGACAGTGTGGTATCTATGGCATGTGTGTCAGGACATGGCAGCCATAGCCAGATGTCTGGCGGGGTATCACATAGGCAGATGTTCAGGGGTGCTCGTCGGAGCACTGCTGGTCATCATGCCCCTGGCAGACGTGCCACATCTATATCAACCACAAGCATGTTCCAGACTGTCATGGAGGCACAGGCATGAATGGAACGGTACACCAAGCAGGGTCTAAGGTTGCAGAGGGCTCATTACACCTCTGTAACTGACAGCATCCGTGACCTAGCAGGTGCCATCCATAATTACACAGAGGTCATGGATAGACGGTGGGATGAGACATTAGATCTCATCCACAATGTCATGACCATGCATCAAGACAGGGCAGGACAGTTGCAATGGCCATGTGGATGTATGCCAGCAACACCAGCAGCTGGAGGTCGCCGTGAATGTCCCAGCAGTCACAGCTGCTCCCATAGCGGCAGTACCAGCCCCAGCACTGGGAGGGTGCTGTCCACAGACCATCATAGCAGACTATGTGCACGTGGCCCTGGCCAGTCCCAGGGGGGACCTGGATCCAGTGGATGTCTGTCAATCTCTGGGGACAGTACTGAATCTGGCTTTGTACCTGATACTGCCTGTAGCACCCCTGCCAGGCACAGGTCCCGTGTCCATGGCCGGAGATGGTGAACTGCAAACCCTGTCAGGTGCAGTCTGCAGCTGTCTCACAATTCCCTGTATAGGGCAGCCACATTTAGGAACTGTGTGCATGCAGACACACACACATAAACAACAAATCTAGGGCAATCACATACCTGCACACATGACATCATCAGTGGCCCATAACAGTACTCAGCCCCCTCCCACACACACACATATTGTCAATTGTATGGCTCAGTCTAGGCTTCTGGCAAACCAACAACACATCCTGTGCATATGATGATACCTGTGCCACTATCTGACATCTGTAACATCGATGCAGGGACAGGCTAACATGGTGCTGATGCACAGGGTGACTGTACAACAGTGTAGCAATGGAATGATGTGTAGCATGTTGTCAGCAGTAAAGTGAAATGCTAATATCTTGGAAGGTGTAGCTGTGCAGCCATGATGCATCATAGCTGTAATTAAAAATGTTGTATTGTTGTCACCATTATCTATTCTGATTGTGTTGTGTTTGTCCATGTGCCACATGGCTGATGGGTGTAGTGGTATCAGCAGGCCTTCTACAGTGGACACCAGTATGTGTAGTGGGTGATACACATGCCATGGCTAGGTACAACACACAGAGCCTTTGGTTTGGATGCAGTACAAGTACAAGACTGTACACCTGGAGGTATGTCCCCATGCAGGTAACACATCTATTGCACATGTAATCCCACCAAGACAGGATAGGCACAACCACACATTGCTATATATGCAGTCTGCAATGTGGATGACAATGAACATGCTAACAGCAGGGTGTATGTCCCTCTCCCCACTCTACTACCATCCTCACCTCAGTAACATGTGTGTGCCAATGCTGGTAGCATAGCCCTACCCTTAGGAGGGTGTGAGGTGGTCAACTACTGTGAATGGTGTAAACAACAACTAACAACCTGATTACATACACTGTACAGTAGTACAGACAGCTATGTGGGGGGATAGACACAACAGTAACTGCAATAATGGTGGATATGTCCACAACAGCCACACCCAGTGAGTTATACCAACCCCAGTAGTGCTGCACACCTCTACAGTGTGGAGGAGGGTATTAACACATCTATGACCTGTGAAGGACTGTATGTCCACGGGATGGCACCTGTGAAATGTTGGCATTTGCCAAGCAGTCCTGGTGGTCACATATTCTGTGAACGGAGGTAGATCCCTTAACAACTACACACATTCCTACATGTGGGATGGAGTACAAAAGCCTGCTATGATCTACATAGGCATTGTGCACCTCCTAACCCTCATCTACACCTGTCATGACTGGGTAAAGGAGGTATATCAGGTTCAGGATGTTATTCTCTGCCTTTGACAAGTGCAACAGTGGCGGGGTCCCATATGTTAAGATTACCAGTGACATTGGTCATGGGTTCATTGTTGATAACATCCCACTGGTTAAGTACACTAAACTGCTAGGCATGTAACAATGCACTGTGCAGGTTACAGGCAGACTGAATTTTAAAGGAAACTAGTTCAGTTGGAATCAAAATTAATAGTTTATTTTGGCACTTTGTTCGCGAAAGTTTAAATTTAGAAATAGAGTGGAGTATTTAGTAGTTATTTTCTATTAGGGAATAACCAGGATTTCAGTGGATAATATTCAATATATAGATCAATGAAATAAAATATCAAGGAGAAATAGAACAGCATATCTATAATTATAAACATGTTTATAAAAGAAAATATTCGAGTCATCATTTAACATGACAGGGTTTATGGTGGTTGCAATCAATTTTTATGAAATGTGGATGTCTTTATTAGCGTTCAGTATAAACAAATAAATTGATGAAATTATTAAACAAATGAATTTGGTATTAGATTTTTGGTAATGCACTGTGAGAGATATATATTTTTTATGAATTAACATGGTTTATAGTTCACTTTTGCAATTTTGTTAATTGTGAAGTGTGAGTGTGTATTGTGTGTGGGGGGCACATCTCTGTTTTATAATGAAGTATGTTTAAACAAAGTTAATTAATGTTTTCTAACTGATTAATGAATTCATTGGTTGAATTGAGTATGGTGATGGAGTATAAAATGCTGCCTGATTTGTATGAATTCATTCCATTGAAGGCCGGTGGGGCCGAGGTACCAGAATGTAATAAAGAAAACTTGGCAGTGACAGCAGTGCTCTGTGTGTTTTTTTTGAGGAGTATTCCTGTTTTTCCAGTTTGGAGCCAGTAGTTTTTGTATTTACATCATATCGTTGGAGGGAGCTTCTGCTGTTCTGGGTGTTTTCAGATCAGAAGTTGAAGTGAACAAGTTTAGATATACAGAGATGTGGAAGGAGAGAGATAACAAACTGTTGGAAAATGATCCTTGGTCTATGGGGAGGGACCACCGAACAGATGACAGGTATGAGCAGCTGGAAAATTTGTTAAGAAAGGAGGTGTCATTGTACTATGATATAAAACTGTTACAAAAATATGTTGATATGAATATTATGCCCAGGGGATTGAGAGTTGACAGGCTTCCAGCATATGAATTTACAGAGGATGAAATAGACCTCTTGGAGGAATGGAAGTCTGTTTCTCTTGCATGCACTATAAGCTGGTTAAAAATTCTTATTAAGAGAAATACTCATGCTCATAGTAAAATATGGAACAACATAATGGAATTGCAAGAGACTTTAATTAATGACACCTCCGAATCCAGCTTTTCAAATAAACTGCTTGAAATTAAGGCATGCGTTGCCAAAATAGAGACTGAGGTGGTTGCTAGGAAGAAACGTAAACTAGCATGTGATGTCACTGACTACAGCAGTGGAATTATCTTCTCTTGGCAACGCAAACAGCCAAGGGGACATTTCAAGCCAGGAGGTTTTAAAAGAGGTAGATCACGTTCGGGGTCTTCATCTCGTGAGACGTCTACGTCATCTCTGGAGTTCGTTTCCAATGGGTGGAAAAGCATTTCCTTTGAGGATGTAAGAAGGGCTTCAGAAGAGGTTTTATCTATGGTGGAATGCGACTCAACAGAAGACCAGAATTGAGGGAAGAGCAAAGGAAGAAGGTTCCAGGGAAAGGGGAGAAAGAGCTAAACTGTCAAGAGAGACAGTCAAAGGTATGTTTTAAACATTCAATAGACTTGAATCTTCCCGAGTACCATGGTACCGATGCTTCACAGCGGAAGATGAACTATAACTTTAGCCATACTGTCGGCTCTATGCCTAAGCATTTTGCTTTATTTAATTCCGATGTAATGGTAGAAAATGTGAATCAAGTAAAAAATAAGAATTTGGAAACTGTTAATCTGTCAGATTTGGTTTTAACCGAAGCAATGGAAAGTGTTCTGGTCAAAGGTATGAAATATGTGCCTACATTTTTTCCTTCACTGGTTAATACGATAAATGAGATCAAAGCATTTTGCAGGAAGCTAAATTTGAGGGTGTCTTTTGGTGCTAAAAACAAAATGTTTGCTTAGAAAGTGATATGTGTGTATTAACCGATGTAAATAATGAAAATGTGGATACTTCTTTGATGGATATTTCAGTGCATGAAAACCCCTTTGTTTTTTGGGATGTGGAAAATGGAGATTCAGAGGATGAATGTGAAACAAATGAAGGTTTCTCAACTGGGTATAGTAAGTTAATAGAAGCCAAAGTGCCATATGTCAGTTCTTTCATGCCCCCAATAAGTACTCATGTCATCAATGTTTTTGAATGTGCATTATGTAAACAGGTGGAATTTGCATACAGTAGATGTTTGTCTGGGTTAAAATCATGGAATTTGGATAAAGCACAATGGTTAGCTTTGAAACAGCTTCGAGCTGTGACTGATCAGTTTGCATTTACACAGGCGGATAAGGGAGGGAATTGGGTAATTTTGAATAAAAAGGATTACAGCAACATGGCCTTGGATTTGTTAACAGATGATAAGGTGTATCAAAAATTGAGTATTGACCCAGTAAAATAATTCAATAGTTCTTTATTAGAACTTCTGGAAAGGGGAGAGAGACTGGGATTTTTTGCTGGTGGAGATGTTAAAAAATTGTATGTAAAATTTCCCAAAGATGCTATGTTTTTTGTTATTCCAAAAATTCATAAGTGTCTAGAACCCCCCCCCCCCGGTAGACCTATTGTCTCAGGGGTGGGTTCTTTTTTACAAAATGTTGGGATTTTTTTGGACTCCCAGTTAAAACCATATCTCCCAAGAATACAATCTTACATCAAGAATACTTCTCATGTGTTGGAAGAAGTTAAGAAAATCCAATGGAACCCTCACCTTTATTTTGCCTGTGTGGATGTAAATTTTATTATACACCAATATCAATATCAGAATGGGTCTGGAAGCAGTTATGAGAATGTTGGGAGAAGGACCCAAAACTACATACATTTGTCAACTTTTAGGGTTTGCTTTGATGCACAATTATTTTGTTTTTGAAGGAAATTTTTATTTACAGTTGGAAGGAACTGCAATGGGGGCTGCCTTTGCCCCTTCATATGCATTCATATTTATGCCATACTTTGAAAATATGTTTATTTATGGAACTGATTTTTTTTAAAAAATAATGTTGTTATGTTTAAAAGATTTATTGATGATTTGATTTTTGTATTTAGTGGAGATGTTGGTGAATTTGATCAGTTTATGGATTTGTTAGGCTGTAATACATTTGGTTTGCAATTTACCTATAGAGTAAATAGGAAATGTATGCAATTCTTGGATGATGAATTTTATGTTGATGGGAATGGCTTGTTGCAGTACAAACCTTTCCATAAGGAAACTGCAGCAGACAGTTTTCTGGAAGGAGGTAGTGCTCATCCTGATCATTTGATCAAGTCACTACCATATGGGGAATTCAAAAGAATATAAACTAATACCTCTGATGTAATGATTTTAGACAGGGAGTTTGTATTGGTCAAGGATAGGTTATTAAAGTGTGTTTATAGCATGGAATACATAAATGAGGCCCTAGGAAAATTGAGAAATAAAAGGGGAGTCAGGAGATCAAATGGAAAGTTTGTTCAATGTAGGAAAGTTATTAAGAATAATGACTTGCATGAATTGAAAGCTGAACCCCTGTTTTTTGTTAGTAAATGTTCCCCTTTTTCTGGAGCACTCAGAAAGTTGATTAATGATCTTTGGCCTGTCATTTGTAGGGATGAAGTAGTAGGTAATTTGTTCCCTGAGAAGGTTGCTTTTTCGTATGGGAGGTTTAACGATTTGAGAGAATTATTAAAGATGAGAAATAAAACTGAGGTAGCAGAAAGGAAAGGTGTATTTCCATGTGCGGGTTGCAAAGTATGTGGAAAAATAAAAAATGTGGATGGATGGACCATTAATTGGAAGAAAATGTTTGTAAAAAATGAGTTTAATTGTAATTCACGTGGTGTGGTCTACATCATTGGATGTGGATGCACACCATGTAAATGGTCTGTGGGACAGACAAAGAGAAGGGAGACACTCAGAATCTTAGAACATCTAGGAGATGTTAGAAATAACAGCTTGGATAGTCCAGTGGCACAGCACTTTTGCAGCACACATGGAGGTCATATAGACAGTTTTTTCTTTAGTGTACTGGCAAAGCCATATGATGAATATAATTTGAGGGGTGATGAATTTAAAAGGAAACTAGTTCAGTTGGAATCAAAATTAATAGTTTATTTTGGCACTTTGTTCCCAAAAGGTTTAAATTTGGAAATAGAGTGGGGTATTTAGTAGTTATTTGCTATTAGGGAATAACCAGGATTTCAATGGATAATATTCAATATATAGATCAATGAAATAAAATATCAAGGAGAAATAGAACAGCATATCTATAATTATAAACATGTTTATAAAAGAAAATATTCAAGTCATCATTTAGCATAATAGGGCTTAGGCTGGTTGCAATCAATTTTTATGAAATGTGTATGTCTTTATCAGTGTTCAATATAAACAAATAAATTGATGAAATTGTTAAACAAATGAATTTGGTATAAGATTTTTGGTAATACACTGTGAGATATATATATTTTTTATGAATTAACATGGTTTATAGTTCACATTTGCAATTTTGTTAATTGTGAAGTGTGAGTGTCTATTGTCTGTGGGGGGGCATATCTCTGTTTTATAATGAAGTATGTTTAAACAAAGTTAATTAATATTTTCTAATTGATTAATGAATTTATTGGTTGAATTGAGTATGGTGATGGAGTATAAAATGCTGCCTGATTTGTATGAATTAATTCCATTGAAGGCTGGTGGGGCAGAGGTACCAGCATGTGTTAATAAAGAAAACTTGGCAGTGACAGCAGCGCTCTATGCTTTTTTTTGAGGAATATTCCTGTTTTTCCAGTTTGGAGCCAGTAGTTTTTGTATTTACAAGCAGACTGTCTGAACACTGGCCTTCATCTTGTATGGGGGAATGCACATGTACCTGCATATATAGCAGGCTCGACAGCCATGTCACAGCACAGGGTAAGATACACATGTGTGACAGTACATAACCACAACCAATGTGAACACAGCCACATATGGTAAGCTAGCATAGTATTACAGTATATGGACTATCTATTCTACACCATCCTCATATGTGCCACTCACAGAATGACCCTACATATACTGGGCTGCTACACAGTTTGGTATGATGGCTGTCTGTGGTATGGGACATGTGTGTGTATGGCCCTACAAACATGTACGGCAAAATGGTACCATACAGTGGGGCAGCATGTAACATCTGATAGAAGGGGAGGTAGAACAATGACATCTACCACAGTCTGTACACAGGCTGAAGTACATATTAACAATACACACACTGCTGACATTCACCATCACTACATAGACCTCAGTACTGTACAAACATCCACAGAATGCCCAGCTTATGTCATGAAATATAACCACTACTGTACATGACGTGTAGCAATCTGATATAGCACTGGCTTGTTATCTGATATGATGACAGTATTTATGGTGTACATCACATATGCACCACTTCATGCACACCATATGTACAAAGGTTGACAGAGGTGTGGCTGACTGCACATACACAGTGTCAGTATAGACATGTTACTGTGATAACCCCATATAATTTCCATTGTAACAGGGTTTGTTGCAACATATGTCCTATGAGGGATATGAAGTCAGTAACTGTCACGGCCTTCACCATCTACAGACTGCAATCTTCACACTACCTTCTGCATTCCACAGATTGATGCACTGTGGCTAACACATGAAACCATAGGCACAACACTGCCCAGTCTGCAGATGACCCTGCAGATGGGGATTCCTCATATACATGGAACTGACATGGGAGGTATTGTGACATGTATGACAGGCATATCCAGATAAACACTATTAAACCAACATTACTCCAAATGCAGTATAGCAGCACTTACAGTCTGCAGTCAGGTCAGGCACATCACCCTCCTGTTGGTTGCCCTCTTTCCACAGTGTATGTTGTTAGAGGTAAATCCCCAATCCATCTGGAATGCTCTTTGCCAAACATCAGATCTAGTTCCTGCTCACAGTGACTGCAAAGGCCCAACAACACCATGATGTTCCTAGGTATCAGAGTGCGTTTCCATGCAATTGGCTATGGGACTGTTACCACAGCTGCTTCACATGCAATCAGCTAGGGGAGAGCTGCAATTCATGCAGAGACCATTGGCTGATCATGAGCATCATGTAAAATACACATGCTGCTGCCTAAGCAAGGCAGGTGTGGGTCTCCACATCCACCAGAGAGGGAGTGAGGGAGGCAGACAGAGGCAGATACATGTCAGGGAGGGATGGGAGGGTAAAACTGAAGCATATTTGTGTCACACACCTACCAGCACAGGGTATTAAACCCCTGATAACTATGTAGTGCTATCACAGTTTGATGTAGTTATTGGATGCACCACATGGGTTACCTGATGTGGAGCACTCAGAACATATATGTGAGGGTGAGTGACATCTGCAACAGGGATATGGTTGATATACGGTAGGTGTCGTACACGTGCCTGTCTGCATGAACAGGTGCCAGCATCAACACAGACACACTCACACAGGGACGCACAAACATTGACACACTTGGCAGGGCCAGAAGTGCAACTCATCAGTAGTGGGATTGCCACAACACATCAATGTGCAGGTATCACATGCACCACACAGGTCATACGGAGGCCGTATGGGCAAAGAGTATGAGGAGATGTCAGACATCAGACAGCATGCTTCAGTATGCCCTGGGGGGTTGTAGAGAGTGTGGATGTAGACATACGCACCATACAACACACACACATATGAACACACAGGATACCAGTTTTGACATGAATGCGTGCATGTCTATATGGGTGTGTGGTGGTCAACTGTGCCAGAAGGCTGTACAAAGGTAGACAATGGGTATACCTTGGCATCAGGCTACATGACAATGGTCTGCATTGTGGCTCAGGCCTGTAGTTACTGCATTTGCCCACATGATACTGGTAGATAACTACCCAAAATGAATATACATTGTTCATCTGTTGGAACACACATTACAGGCTATAGCTATTATTTGAAAGCACTTTTCATTGATTTTGGTTTTGCACAGCTTACCTGGAGATACAAGCAGTGATATTGGATCCCATTACACATCTGAGGACTGTCATAGTTTTGTTAAGTAAAATGGAATAGCTTATTCATGAAGTGTACCAAAGCACCAAGAAATATATTTTTTCAAATAGGAATGAAGACACCTAAATAACTTGTTCCATATTGTTAAATTTCCACTTTCCAGTTACAGCACAAAGCAATACTGAAATGTACAACAGAGCAAACACTTATAATGCTGCACTTGATTATATATATCAGAGATAAATTTGACTTGACGGAATTGATTCTGAGTGAAACTGTGAGAAAGAAATAAAACTTGCAAAAATCAAGCAAATCAGTTTTCAAGTAAAGAAGATTCATTCTCTTATTGAGATACTACTGGAGAGGTTTTAAGTGTATTCCAGGAATCTCCATGGATAAGTGCTAGGAAATCATTAAGTAAAAGTATGATACATTTCAATTGTGTGCACTGCTAACATACTTAAAAAATGCATTTGGTCATTTTGGGCTCACATTACAATGCACATTTTATGTTATCTTTGTTTATGGGATTAATCAGACTACTGAACCTGCCCCAACATACACACAGACACATAAACACACACACACACACACACACACACACACACACACACACACACACACACACATAAATACTACACACACACATACCCTGGGATTCAGGAAGTCGTATTTTCCATGCAGGAATAGTGTAGGAGCTCTTGCATGGAAAATGTCCACCGAGCGATCCAGGATAGTGTCGTTTTCATATGCACGAGTGGCCCTACACTATCCCTGCATGGAAAACCGGCAAATATGCAAATCACCTCAATTGCTGGTGAAAACCATGCAAATGAGGTGATTTTGTGATTCACAAAGCTGCACAGACTCTGTGTAAGAACATTGTCAGTGCAGAAATGTATTCAGCTAGTAACCGAATACATTTCTGCATCTGACAAAATGACAGCTCTTGCAAAAGCATGTATTATGTTTAATATATATGCCAATGGCCAAATATAAGACCAATGGCATTAAAAACAGTTTATCTTGTTTTTAAAATTAAAGTTTTTTTTTGGCCGAGCTCGGCCGTTTAAGCTTAGGGCAGTGGTGTGCAAACGAGATCGTGCCGGAAAAAAAAAAAGAGAAAAGTCAATTTTAAGTTAATTCTGCATTATGTCATTATAGTCAATGGCATGCAGAATGTAAACATTACCAGGGAGCACTGGTTGTCATGGGAAAAGGGTCCATTTTAGTGCAATAACTAATGACCTACACACTGGGGTATACAAATGAGGGGGGTTATACTGAAGCACATATTTCTTCAAAGTGTCAGCTTGTACCTAAATGTGTAGGTACTGGAATACAACAGTACAAGTCTAAGAGCTGGATGACTTCATAAGGGTGTGTGTCATGCTTGCTGTAAGCTCATTGGAGCTCTGTGGCCCATGTTTGCCCTTAGCTAAGCACAGCTGAGGAAGGGGATGTGTCAGATGTGCCTGAGCAGTGTGTACATAGCCTAAACGGGTGTGTGCACCGCTCACCGGGTTTCAAACAAAAAAAAAAGAGGAAATGTCAGCACTGTTTACATTTGAGCACTGGGTATATGCGGCATGCCTCGGAGCTTAAATAGGGAGGAACTGGGAAGGGGAAACAGAAGTAGGAAGGCAATCAAGGAGAACTAGCATAGCTGGCAGGTAGTATGTATCAGAATCAGCCAATTACACATGCAGAAGCCCAGCACACTACTATAATGTATGCAAACACCTTTTAGACTGCTTTTTCCGGAAAATTCTACACCATCGGTGTATACAGATGGGGGATTTCTAACTGGCAAAACTAACTAAAAATGTTGGAGGCTGCTACTGCTTTACTCCATCAATATGTACTAGAGACTGAAGACGGTGAGGAGGAGAATGCTGACAACCAACCCACAGTGAGGAGGAGGAGAAGAGTGTACAGACCCAGGGACTACATGAGCTGGGGATAGTGGAGTGCTATAGAGTGAACAGGGACATTCTACAGCAAATCATTGAGCTGTTCCAGCCATGCCTCACACACAGAACTAATAAAGGTGAATCCATCCCAGTGGATACCAAGGTATGTCTAGGCTTAAGAATACTAGCCATAGGTACCTTCCAAAGACCAACTGGGGATATCATGGAGGTCTCACAGGCATCAGCATCCAGGGTACTCCACCAGTTTCCTGATGCCATGACACCACATGCCAATGAGCACATTTATTTCTCCAACAGCCATGAGGCGTTGACCAGAAGTATGTGTCTCTTCCACCATATAGCAGAATACCCTGAGATAGTTGGTGCTATAGGCTGAATGCACATCCACATCAAAGCACCACCCAGTGAGCAGGGTAGGGTATACATAAACCACAAGGGCTTCCCCTCCATCAACTGCCAGGTCATGTGTGATGCCAGGACATTATCATGAATGTGTGTGCTGGCAGCCCTGGAAGATATCACAGTTCCCACATCTGGCATTGCTCACAGCTGTATCAGGCGTTTGCAAGTGGGGACATCCCATATGGACATCTATTGAGGGATGTTAGCTGTACACTGAAGCCGTGGCTGATGACACCCATCAGAAATGCACACACACCTGAACAAGAACACCATAATGAGGCCCACGCACAAACCAGAATCATTGTAGAGCATGTGTTTGTGATGCTCAAGTCACAGTTCCTCTGCCTTGACATATCCAGTGGAGTCTTGCAGTAGTCTCCAACTACATGTACACAAATGTTCATAGTATGTGCCATGCTACACAATATGATCCTGTGGAAATTGCTGCAGCAGGAACAGCATGGGGCAGGGCCACACAGCCCCAACCATTGCCAAGGTCAGCACAGGCACCGAGGGACTTGGAAGAGGAACATCCTGAGCTTGCCCCTGTAGGCCAAAGGAGACATGCCTAGTATGCCCAGGCCTTGGCAAAAAGGCAACGTATAGCAAGCACACTGACACTGTGGGGACCCAGGAACTGAGACCTCTCTCCAACTTGCACATACAGTAAAAGGGATGCCAAACATGACAGTACCGGTGCTTTACCATGTATAAGGAGTGTACTACATGCATCCGACATAGTCAGCCTTCCAGCACTGTCCTCAACACTGGCCCAGAAACAAGGTAAGTCACCCTTCCTATCAATTACTGAATGGAGTAGTATGTTCTCATAGATGTATGTATGACATGGATGCAAGCATGCAAGGGAATTGGGTGGCTGAATTGGATAGCAGCAGGCAGTTATATGGGACAGCAGGAAATTCACAACAAATACTGGTGTCAACATATTAGACAGCACTACAGAAGGTAACAACCCCCACCACAGTACATGTGATGGCCCAAATAACTGTGGGTGTTAATAGGCAACACACATGGATGTCAATAAGGGTCACATACCCACCATCAGCCTCAACCAGCAGGACAGGTGTATATGACTATAATGAAAGGATGGGCTAAGGCCTCCAAATAATGGCCATGGTGAGTAGCCCCCCCACCAGACCTACACAGACATACTACAAGAGGTCTGGCAGTTGCATTCTAGTTCTGAAGGGTAAAAAGTCTGAAACTAAAATTTATGGCATTAAGATCTAACATGTGTACTCTACTGATATGCCTCCTTTCTGCATGATAGGTCACAATACAACATGAAATAGAAGCCAACAGAGTCACTGGAATACCAGTACAGTCATTGCAAATGTTTAAAGTCTGCAGGTGTGCAACCCTCCCCGCAATCCCATGTAGAAATGCAGTAACAGATGGCCTGCAGCACTCTCAAATGGCATACAGTCTTCTGGCAAAGGCCTATGCCTCACCCATAGTGCCTATGTACAGAATGTCAGGGAGTCCCAACTAACAACCTAACACAGTAAACAGAAAACAAATGCAAGGCCATGTTGACAAATGCCAGTAGCATGCCTCTCCATGTCCTATTGCAAGGACTGTGGACTAGGCCATAAATACTACTGGGATAAAGGCCCAACTATAGGGATACCTCTGAGATATTTCTTGCATAATGTTAGGAAGAGGAGAGAATAACAGAGTGCGGGTTGTAGAAGCGTGGATGTCATGAAGTGTGTGAAGTCTGAAACTCTTATGTCCACCCATACTACTCCCTGACTGCAAACCCATGAATGAATAGCCACAAAACTGCTTGTAAACCACAATATATAGATATATGAGTCCTGCCTCTGGATATATACATATATATATATATATATATATATATATATATATAGATATAGATATATATATATATATATAGATATATATATATATAAACATATCTGTACAGCTGAGAGGCATGGCCCCAGCAGGATATGGCCATTTCATGCAGTTGAAAAAAGCACAAGGAGGAGATCCCCAACCAGCATACTAACAAGGTGCTGCACCGTTTACACAGAACCAGCAGTCTATTGTCTGTAGCTACCCCTCCACAATGGCAGGAGTGTGCCAGAATGTGTAGTCTATATGCCTCAGAATATTGGCCTCAGCTTCATTCATCTTGCATTTCCCTGGTAAATAACTATGAGCAAAGAATGATAACTGTCAGTAGTTGATGACACAAGTGTAAAACAGTACATATGTCAGAAAATCTATGCTACAGCCAACCATGTTACACAAGCAGCACAGACAGCAATACTTACAGTATCCCCCATATATTATGCTCATTGTGTTTCCATATTGGCAACCTAGCTACAAATATCCTGCAGAAATAGTTTGCTAGGTGTAGCTGTAGCACACAAAACCCTGAACTGGAGTCCAGCCCTCCATGGAAAGGATGCACACACTCAATATAGAAGGTCATACTGGGCAAGCTCCTACACTTAGAGAAATGAAGCTCATGTCTCACAACACAGTGGACTACAGATATTGGTTATTTGAAGCTGTCTGTGCACACACAACAAATTGTACACCATTGATACTTTACACACACACTCACACACACACATACACACACACACACACACACACACACACACACACACACACACACACACACACACACACACACACACACACACACACTGGGTAGGAATGCATACACATATCTAAGGCCAATATAATATAATATATCAAACATACACACACAGAGACATGGGGAAGAGAAAGACAGACAGTGACAGAAATAATCCCATTATGAGGCCTTTCCCACCCAGTACACATCCCATTGGCCTATATCACATAATGTGCTGATGTTATTCACTGTAGAAATACCTTTGGTTAGCCCCCAGCCCTATAGTCTCAATGGTGCTTGTGATATCTCTGTAACACACAGTCCAAATAAGTATCCATGTAGCAGTTGTAATCTCAGTCCTGTCAAATGTTAAGTTGTGTGAGTGTGTGTGTGTGTGTGTGTGTGTGTGTGTGTGTGTGTGTGTGTGTGTGTTTCTAAATGAATGTGGTTGAGGCCATTCCAATACACACTAAACTTTCCCTACCTCTCTTTTAGCACTGCTGCTGATGTCACTCTCCTTCAAAGATAACTTTGGACTCATAATATAAGCCCTGTGGTGCTTGTGATAACTGTGTAATGCTATAGTGTAGCAAAATAGTTAGGTAGGAGTACTAATCCTCATCCTGGTAACTGTGAAAATGTGTGTGTGTGTGTGTGTGTGTGTGTGTGTGTGTGTCTTGTGTGTGCGTGTGTGCGTGTGTGCGTGTGTGTGTGTGTGTGTGTGTGTGTGTGTGTGTGTGTGTGTGTGTGTGTGTGTGTGTCTTTGTAGACACCTGATTTTGTAGTCATTCACACTTACTACACTTCCCTTACCCCTCCTTTAGCACTGCTGCTGATGTCACTCACCTTCAAAGATACCTTTGGACAATTCTCCAACATAAAAGCTCCGTGGCACTTGCGATAATTGCATAATACTATAGTGTAGCAAACTAGTTAGACAGGAGCTCTAATTCTGGTCCTGACAACTGTTAAAATATGTGTGTTTGTGTGAGAGAGACTGTGTGTGTCTTTGTAGAGACCAGATTTTGTGGTCACTCACACTCACTACACTTCCCTTACTCCTCCTTTAGCACTGCTGCTGATGTCAATCACCTTAGAGGTATGTTTGGACAGCATTCTACCTATAATCTCTGTGGTGCATGTGATAAATGTGTAACAATGTAATAGCAATAACTACATAGGTAGGGGTTTGAATCTCATTCTTGGCATGTGTGTGTGTACATATATCTACATACATATGTCTGTACCTTAAATATTTTGGCCCCATTTACACCCAGTACACTTCTCAGTGGCTGACTTTAGCAGTCCTGCAGATATCATTCACCTTAGAAGTACCTGTTGGAAACCTAAACCATGCAAGGTCAGTGGTGCATGTGGTAAATGTGTAACCATAATGGTCTGAAAACAGATGGAGATTTGAACCTCACTCATGGCAAATTTAAATGTGTGCGTAGGGTAAAATATTTTGTGAAATCTTCACCCACTACATCACCCAATGCTAGTATTTACAAGGGCTGGTGATGTTCCTCATCTTAGAAGTACCTTGGGACAACATGCCTCCTATAGGCTCCGTGGCACATGTGATAAATGCGTAACACCGTAGTAGCAATGCATAGCTAGGTAGGGGTTTGAAACTCAGTACTGGCAAGTGTGTGTGTCTGTCTGTTATCAGTATCATATGTGGGTGTTGGTGTGATTGTGTAATAACAGGATCCATTGGGGGGTGGGATTTGCTAAATTATTATATTGAGGACCTAGTATATGTTCCAATGTCCACATTACAAAGCCAACAGTTGTCAAACACCATAGAAGTTGGTGTAGACAATTCACAGCCATAAATGTCTAGTGCCATGTGCAATGACTATGTGACAGTATTGATTAGTGAACAATGTAGGCAACCCTTCTAATATGCAGAGACCACTCTCCACCCATGGATCATGCACAAACACACTTGGCTAGGCAGGAACCACTATATTGGTTGTTCTCCTGCAAATTGCCTCACAGATAGTACCCATGGTGTGATTGCAGTGGACTACATGCCTGTTGAGCACAACGATGCCACTGACATCAGAAAGTACTTTGATGTGTTATATCTCCTGACTGAG
>NC_056731.1:821809078-821821578 GCF_019279795.1 Protopterus annectens | reverse complement strand
GCATAACTAAACCCCACCCACTGATTTTATTAATTTATCTCTTTTATAGTTTGTTTACCATCATAGTCCATTGGTCCAATATGAGCCTGCTTTCAATGGAGTTCCATGGAGAAAATCTCCATGAACAACAATATAATATGAAGACAATGCATGTACTGTTATGCAATAGTATTGAAGAACAATGGTATTACATAACATTATAAAACATCTACAATTGCAGTGAAAATATGGTTACAAATGTAAAAGGTAAAATTACACACATATAAGTCAGCTAGAATAAGAAAACCCCATTGCTGCATATTTCTGTTACATTTGTTAGAATGTGAAGTAACACGGGGTTGACATTACAGTTCTACATAAAATCTTAGCAGAGTTAAAGTAGGATGGGTGATGAGAGGTGAAATTGGGACAATGTCAAAAAAGAAAACAAAGTAGAGCAAGAGCAGGAGTAAATGAGAAAAATGAAGATGGTGGTGGTCAGAGAAGGTCAGTATGATGAAGAGAAGAGAGAAGTAAAAACATTCCCAGAGGGTGTTGAGATGGGAATGAAACAAGGTCTTAAATGTAGAGTGGTTGTCTGTAGTACCAGTAAGAGGTGGCAGGGATTTCCAGAGGTGAGCTAGGGAAAAGGATAGTAGTTGTCTGCCTGGAGGATGAGCAGGCTTGTGCAGTTAATGAAAATTCTGGTTATTGGATCTTAGAAGTCTGTTGGGTATCTGCATTTTGAAGGAATATGCAAGGGAGGGGTAGATGGGGGGATTACAGATGAGTTTATGGACATGAGTAAGTTGAATGTAGGTAAGATGGTTGGAAAGTTCAAGCAAATGTAGTTTGTGTAGGGCATTGCAGTGGTGGTATTTGGATTTATAGCTGACAGCAAAGTTACACATTTTCTGATAACAGGAGGATAGCTTTGTTTTTAGAGAAGATTAAAGGTTGGTAAGAAGTGGAGTACCATATAGGAGACAATGAATAAGGAAGGTGTTAGACAGTACCATTTAATAGTGGGAGTGATATATCAGTTATGGTGGTAGTATTTTTCCCTGACATATGCATCTCAAGATTATAGAACACAGTTGTAGTGCAATCTCAGTACATTGATGTGCACTTTTGGCTTACTTGGATGCTCCTCGCCTGTTGCCTGAGTGCCACCCACCTCCACGACTGAAAGTTCTTGTGTAGATCTTCTTGTGGGGGCTACTCCAAGGTTGGCCAGGTGCTCCTCCACTGCCATAAGAGGGGACTGTGTAGCTGGCCCCCTACCAGTAGTGGAATGGTCCCTCACTACAGCAGCAGCCCGTTGCTGTGCACGCTGAATCAGGTCAGTTGCTCTATGATGTACTTGATCGTACATGCGGCCATGGTGGCCCAAGTTGTTCACACTTTGGACAATTTCATTTCACAGTGCAGTCTGCTCCCGCTGGTTTTGGTGACCCTGACCAAAAAGGATGGTATAATTCTGCAAGATGGCCTCAATTATGGTCGAAGTCTCCCTGGCATCGCACCTGGAAGACATAAACAGGGAAACACATCACAGGACCTCAGACATTGCACAGACTTCTTTACAGAGACAGCGCATGACTAATTATCAACAGTGTACACTATATACAAACACATGAGACACAGCACTGTATGAACATGCATTGTACTCCTGTTGCTGTTTTGTAATATTCTGCCCTATGAGGGCCAGTACATTTCATAAACCACCATTCACATTTGTGTAGAAGGGTGACAGTGTCTGTGTTCCTTGCAGATGGGCTGTCAAAGCTGCTCAGGCTTGGCTTACATACAGTATGTAATGGAGCTGGAAGCATATGTCTGAGTTCGTGTAGGATACAGACTGGAAAGTTATCAGTCCCCAAGGGGAATTGCTAATTTTACTTTTAAGTGGGCAGTTTGCACCTGATCCATGATGATGAGGGTAGTGGTGCTTGTGGTGTGCATATCCACCTATACTGATGTTGAGCCATGGTGGTGATGTTTGGCCTAAACGTGTCTGCAGCAGGTTGACTGTAACAATGGTGTGTGTGTATATGGTATGATTGACCTCCATTACAGGGTGGTCTGGGTTGTTGCTTATAAGACTGCAGACATATATGAAGATGGGCTTCTGGTTGCCCTCAGTGGATGTGTCCAATTTATACTCATAGTCAGCCTTACTGTAATCCACCTGTGACCTACTTTGGTCATCCAGGCAAAGGATGACATGCTGGCTAGTTGGTGCCTGCTCCTACTGTCCCCTCTACAGCCAATATAGCATCCTGGTATGTGCTTTGTGCACTACTGCTGTCCAGCAAAGGGGTTTACTCTACTTTGGTTGAGACAGGTTGTACAAGGTAGGTATTGCTAAGGCCATACAGCTTTCTGGGTGGTCATATCAATGTTTGTAGTAGGCATGGACACAAGGTCACAACACAGTTGGATACCTCTTTATTTCCTACATGATACTCCCGCTTATGGCAGTACCCATGTCTGTGTCAGGGCAATGCAGCAACCATTAGCTGTGGAAGTGTAACTCTGTTGGATGCACACACATTAACATTACACACATGTGCAACACGGACAGCTCACTTACATGCTGTTTTATGTCCCATGTCAGGTGTTATGAGGCAGCCAGGTACACCTACCCATACGTGCACACATCTGCACAGGTAATAACTACTATACATTTCTGTTCTATGTCAGTATGGCACACTGTCATAACACTTTTATTGCTCAGTCACACCTGTCAACCTGGTAGGGGCAACATGTGGAGGATGCCATAAATACATGGTGGGCTATGGACCAACATTAGTGACACTGTCTTCACATTGCTGTAACACACATACATCATTTGATATTTGGATACTCTTTGCATTCACAGTCATACCCTGGAGGATGTGCAATGCTCATATGGCAGGCAGAGAGGGGAATGGTTAGGAGTGTGGCAGTGAGTAATAGGGACATTTATACATTTATACAGTGAAAGAGGTTGGCAAAGGAGAAATGGGATTGTCAGACAGATGAAGCAAGTATACAGGAGTATAAGGGGATGGGGTGCATAGCAAAGACAGTGGTGGCAAAGGCTACGGATGGTGCGTCTGAATGGTTGTATGTAAAGTTTGACACCAAGGATGGAGAATAGGACCTGTACCAATTGGCTAGACAGATGTACATCGATAGGAGGGATGTGCAGCAAATAAGGGTGATTAAGGATAATGTGGGAAACGTACTCACAAGCGAGGAGAGTGTGTACAGAAAATGGAAACAGTACTTTGATGGTCTGTTGCATGAGGAGAATGAGAGAGAGAGAGGAAGCGCATGATGTTGGTTTGGTGAATCAGGAAGTGCAACAGATTATCAAGGAGGAAGTAAGGATTGCTACAAAGGGATGTAGCATTAGTAAGGCTGTTGGTCCACAAGACATACCTGTGGACACATGGAGTCGTTTAGGAGAAATGGCAGTGGTGTTGTCAACCACATTGTTTACTGGGATCTTGGAAAGTGAGAGGATGCATGAGGAGTGAGGAAATGTGTTTGTGTACTGGTCATGAGAATAATGGTGGTGTGACCATTGGCCTAGCTTTTTTATGCATTGAGAAAGAGCTTATGCTTGAAAGCTTTGCGTTTGTCTTATTAAAAACAAGCTTTGACATTGTATTCCTAGTTTTGTTTTTGTTTTTTTTGCTTCTAGTTATCTAGGAATACTTTGGTTCCTATCCAATATATTTATTTCTGGTTCCAATAATCGTGGTGTGCACAGCTATAGTAACTACAGAGGGATAACATTGATCAGTCACAGTATGAGGTAATGGTAAAGGGTGATGGAAGCTAGGTTAAGAAGGGTGGTGAGGATTACTGATCAGCAGTATGGTTTCATGCAAGGAAAAATCAGTACAGATGCGATGTTTACGATGAATGTATTGATGGAAATGTACAGACAAGGTCCGAAGTAGCTGTGTTGTGTCTCTGTGGACTGACATACAGCATATGACAGAATGCCTAGAGGGGAGTTGTGGTATTGTATGAGGAGATCAGGAGTGGCAGAGGAATCTGTAAGAATGCTATAGGATATATACAAGGCTACTGTGACAGCAGTGAGTTCTGGTTTGGGAGTGACAGGTGCATTTAAGGTGGAGGTGGAAGTACATTAGGGAACAGCTTTGAGTCTTTTTTCATGTGCAGTGATGATGGACAGCTTGACATACATGATCAGACAGGGGTCCCTGTTGACTGTGCTGTTTGCAAATGACATTGTGTTCTATAGTGAGAGTAGGGAACAGGTTGAGGAGACCCTGGAGAGGTTGACTTATGCTTTAGAGAAGGGTAAATGTTGGTCAGCAGGACTAAGACAGAATATATGTGTGTGAATGGAAGGGAGGATGGAGGAATGGTGAGAATGCAGGGAGTACAGTTTGCAAAGGTGGATAAATTTAAATACTTGCAAACAACAATTCAGAGTAATGGGGAGTGTGGGGGAGAGGTAAAGAAGAGAGTGCAGGCAGGATGCAGGTGGTGGAGCAGAGTGTCAGGTGTGATTTGTGATAGACTAGTACCATTAAGAGTGACAGTGAAGGTCTACAAGAGGGTGGGGAGCCCAGCTGTGTTATATGGGTTGTAGACAGTTGCAGTGAAAAATAAGGCAGGAGTCAAAAGTGGATGCAGCATAGTTAATGACATTAAGATTTGCACTGGGTGTGATGAGGGTGTACAGGAGTAGGAACATGTATGTTAGGTGGTCAGCCCAGGTTGGATGGCTTGAGGCCAAAGGCAGAGAGTGGCAAGATTATATTTGTTTGGACATATAATGAGTAGGTATACTGAGTATATTTGTGAAAGTATGAGGCTGCTGGGTAAGAGGAAAAGGGGAAGGCCTGAGATAAGGTGTATGTATGTGTTGATAGTGGAGATAGAGTTGATTGGTGTGAAAGATCAAGATGCAGAGGACTGCAAGACATGCAATCAGATGATCTGCTGTGGCAACCCCTAATGGGAACAGCCAAATGAAATGTAAGGATATGCTGTAATGTCAGTGTTCACAGGTTGCCAATTCTTTGCCAGATATCACACAACTGTTTTAGTACATACCTACAAACCTGAGGCACACATATGGTCAGTGTGCATAACACTGGACAGTTAAATGGTATGAGCGCAGTATATGATATGCAGTTCAACACACACAGCTGCAACAGTATTTCACTATGCAAATACCCTGTATAGGTCCCTCATATTTCTGATACAGACATGTATGTCATACTAGTACTCACAATTAACATATGGATATATATGCCATCCCAGTAGCTGGCCTAGGAGTGTCACAGTCAGTTTTGTTCAAACCACACTCCAGTAGTAATCATATGTCACTGACTCAGGGGCATGAGCTGTGTACTGTGTCACTACAGACAGAACTTGTAATCCACGGGATGTCTGCCAAACTGAATAACTCAATAAAAACACCAGGTCCAGTCACACAAAGCAGTCAATGAAGGTCACCACTCACAGTAGTATACCAAGTAATACGACAGGATCCACAAGTAGGAAATAGTAGAGTTCTTTATTACACAAAAACAGACTGATTTAGCGCTTTCTTTACCCAAACAGGAAACTTCATCAGAATCTATTATATCACATCCCTACTTGTTTAAATAGTTAGCCTCTGTTTTTCATTGGATGACATCTTTATATTTTTGTTGTGTGGCATGGTCCAACAGATAGTATAATGGAATTTATGAATTATATTAATTCTTCTACCAACTTTCTTTCTTTTACTTATGAATTTGGTGATCAGGAAGTATATTATTTGGATGTTAACATCAAAAAAGATTTACCTAATTTGAGATATACGTCAAGTATTTATATGAAAAATTGTTTTTCTAATACTTACCTTCATTATGAAAGTAGTCATCCCAAGATATAAAAGAGAAATATTCTAAAAGGGTAGATGGTTAGAGCAGCTCATATGACATCTATAAGAGTAGACTTGGAGAATGAACTGGAATTTATAGGTGGGTTGTTCTATGATAGGGGTTATCCCATGGAAATGGTTAACAGTATCAAGAATGAGTTTTTGTCAGGATGGGGGACAAAATTTAAAACACTTTTTCAGAGTGGAGAAGATTTATTGAATAATACCACCTTGGTAAGGAAAGATGAAAACATAATGTATATGGTTTTAACATACAATGAGGACATCGATAATATATGGAATATTCTGATAAAATATTAAGATCTTTATAGGAGGATGCTCAACAAGTTGGAAGTATTTAACCAGACATTGAAATTTGGTTATAAGAAAAACGACAACATAAAAGAATTATATGAGAAATAAGTTAGGAGAGAAGTTGTAGGTATGAAAGGTACATTTAAATGTGAGCATTGTAATCAATGTATTTTTATAGCCAATAAAGAGGAATTGGAGATACCAGTGCCGCAATACAGATGCCGTGTGAATGAATTATACAACTGTTGGAGTAAAGGGGTAGTATATATAGCATATTGTTCAACATGTTGGGGATTCTATAGAGGCAAGACAGAACGCAGCTTAAAACAACGTATTTATGAGCATATGTATGAAATTAGCAAGAAAAAGGAAAGTAATGCTTTATATAGATATGCCCTAAATTGTGTAAATGCTGATTTTAAATTTTGGATATTGGAGAAGGTTCAAATTACAGAAAGAGGGGGTAATTGGCAGAATAGGCTTGAATATAAGGAATTGATGTGGCAGTTGAGGTTTGATGCATGTGTTTTTCCAAGTCTAAATGACCATGTTAATATAACACCGGCATTGAAGTTAAAAGCCATTTGTTAACATTTTAAACTAGGATAGAAAAATGTTTTTTGTCAAAATGCTCTTTAAAAGCCATTAAGAAGTTTTTCTGTGACATAATATTATCTTTAGAACATTTTGTAGTTTTGCACAACTATGTTACAATATATAGAAAAATGTTTTTGTCAAAATGCATTTTAAAGCCATTGAGAAGTGTTCCTGTGATATAACATTATCATTAGAACATTTTGTAGCTTTGCACAACTATGTTACAATAAGTAGCAGTTTTATATAAACAATGTTGCAATATGAAGGAGACAGGAGTTAGTATATATTTTTCATTATATAATAAGTGTAATTTATTTATACATTTAACATATTTATGCATATATTTTTTGATATTTTAGTGTAAATAATAGAAATGTTTAAGTAATACAGCATTTTTTAAAGTAGTTTTATATAGGGAATTTATTAATTATTATATTGTATATAAGGAATAAGTAAATGGAATTTATGTGAATTTTAAACTCGCAGCATTTGGATGTCATCTAATGAAAAACAGAGGCTAACTATTTAAACAAGTAGGGATGTGATGAAATAAATTCTGATGAAGTTTCCTGTTTGGGAAAAGAAAGCGCTAAATCGGTGTGTTTTTGTGTAATAAAGAACTCTACTATTTCCTACATGTGGATCCTGTCATATTACTTGGTATACTATTGTGAGTGGCGACCTTCATTGACTGCTTTGTGTGACCGGACCTGGTGTCACTACAGACAGAGATGCTATGGCCATAGGTTCTGATCAACAGTATATCAGTGCAGCAAGTATTGTTGAGAAATATTTGTTGAACTTCCTGTTTACCTCTTTTACATAATCCCTACTACATTCCATTGCATGATTACTTGTCTCACATACCTTTTTTTTGGCCTGTTTCAGTTGTTGTATTTCACAGGTAGATGGGTGTGTCTCAGATTTTTTTTGTAGTCTGGTTGTGATAGTCTTACTTTTTGTTGGTTTTTTTGCTTGTTTTCTTTCTTTCTTTTTTCTTTCTTTCTCTCTCTCTGGTAGATGTAGAAAAATACATCTGTTTTGCATAGGCAGCAGCTTGACTTTTCTAGGCAATGTTCATGATCAGCTGATGGCCTGTGCACAAATTGGAGTCCACCACTTGCTAATTACATGTGGAACAGCTGTGGTATCATTCCTTTAGTCAATTGCATGGAAACACACTCCTATAACTAAGCACTTCATGTGGGCATTGGCCCTTTTCCTTCACTGTGAGCAGGACTTCATGTGGGTGTCTAACAAACAGCATCACAGAGGGTAGTTGGAAATACCTCTTATAACAAATACTGTGGAGACAGCTCAACAAACTGGAGGTGGATGTTCCATACATGGGGACAGAATGTAAGTATTGCTGTTATACATTTGAAGTAATGTTAGTTTAACAGGGTTTGTGTGGATTTGGCTGTTCTGCATGAGTTAAAGTCTGACATGACAGTGTTATGTGGTTGAGAAAACTCTCACCTGTAGGGCTATCTGCAGACTGGCTAGAGTTTGTAGTCTTAAATTTGGTGTGTTACTCACACATTTTTGCTTTTATAAATTCAATAGCATACTCTGATCATTGCAGTCAGTAAATGGTAACATCCATGTGTGTTTCTGACTTCATATCCCTCAGAAGAGGTATGTTACAAACCCTGTAACACTAACAACTTTCTCAGTGTATAACAGCAATATGTCAAGTATGGCGAAGTATTTGGGCCTTTGTCCACCAATTATGTCAGGCTTTTTCCAGATGTCATACAGTAGTAGGTGAATAGGTATACTAGTCTATCATTATTTAGTGCTGTACTTCCTGCTGAGGGGAATGGCTGGGAAACATGTTGAAGTCTGTACATTCAAGAGGTTGGTGTATAGACAATGCTCTTAGATGCCCTTGTAACATATTTTATGTGGGGGACAGTAACACGTGTTTTACAGCTAGGCTGTTAGATCATGTGAGACACATTACTGATAAGAAATGTGACAGTTCTCTAGCCATACATTTGACTAAATCTCACCATGGGGACACTAGTGGGTCCCAAGGTACTGTTTCTGAAAATGTCTGTTCCTCATTTTGATGAAACATTCATAAAAGGAAAATTAAACAACACAGCCAAATGCAGCACAGCAAGCCGACAGAGCTCGGAAACAGCGTTAGTAAGAAATAATAAATGAGATCAGTCACCATATAAACGCTGTCTCCTAATGGCACTGAAGCACAGTCTCAGAGCCTCTAAAATTCATGAATGAGATTTCCCAAAAATCCAAGGGTAATACTGAGTTCGTAGATGCCAATAGTCAATAATCCAAGGATGCTGTTAGGCTCATAAACAAACGGATCTTTATTCACAAAGTAACACAAATAGTAAGCGCTTTCACCCGTGGGCTTCTTCAGACTTTTCAAACAATACAACTTCATCATTATTTAAATAACCCTCCAAGGGTTACGATTGGTGAAAAGCATTCAAAGTTGAATTGTAATTTAAAGCGCTAACACTGCATAAATGGCACAGCATACTAAAATGTTAAAACAATAAAACTTCTGATTATCAGTTCCATGAATGAACCAAGAACTGACATACAATATAATAAAAAAGCATTTAAAAAACATATGAATGTTAAAAATATGTCTTGTTGATGTTCAGACAATGTTATATAACAAATATTAAAAACAAAAGAAATTTACCTACACTAATAAGCACCAAATATGTACATACATATACATGACCAGGGACAACCACTACATTATTTAATCATTTTGGTCTAAAAATCCTCCTACTTTTCAAGAATGGTTTAATTTGGACCTTATCATTCAGACCTGGTTGTTCATCTGCCCTCCATCTAAATAATGTAGTGGTTGTCCCTGGTCATGTATATGTATGTACATATTTGGTGCTTATTAGTGTAGGTAAATTTCTTTTGTTTTGTTCAGTATTACCCTTGGATTTTTGGGAAATCTCATTCATGAATTTTAGAGGCTCTGAGACTGTGCTTCAGTGCCATTAGGAGACAGCGTTTATATGGTGACTGATCTCATAAAAGGAAAATTGTTATGTACAGACTCAATGTATTAATCTTAACTGTGATACTTTATCCCGTAGGGGGTTAAATGAGGAGTGTAATTGGAGGCTGTGTATTCAGTTATGTAATTAGGTGTTAATTGCTTCTTGTGATTAAGGCATGTATTTCTGGTAATGATTTACTCCTTCAAGGCTTTGGCCAAGACATCAGAGTATAATAAACATGTGTGAATTACTGGCTGGTTTTATTTTTCTTTGCTATGTTCAGACATTTTATTTGTATTGCTAAGATATTGTTGTATGTCTGGCCATTGTGTAAGGCCTATCATGATTTTGTAGCAGTGTAATGTTCACTTATTTATTTGGACTGTGGGGAGGGTGGCAGATGTCATGTCTGATTTTGTATCCAACTGTGCATGCTGCCCCAGTTGTGGGTGGTCTATAAGCAGCATATGTTTGTATGGGCATTTTAGGACATGTATGTGTGTGTATATATATATATATATATATATATATATATATATATATATATATATATATATATATATATATATATATATATATATATATATATATATATATATATATATATATATATATATATATATATATATATATATATATATATATATATATATATATATATATATATATATATATATATATATATATATATATATATATATATATGTACACCTCAGTATTTATTGGTAATATATCTATACATTGTTGTACACATATATGGATCTCCCTACATCTCTCTCTCTCGCTATGTATGTTTCTATTCATATATATATATATATATATATATATATATATATATATATATATATATTTATTTATAGATATCAATCCTTCCTAATAGCACATTGCCTCTTCCCTATTGTAAACTGGCTGTAAAGAAGGGTATGTTTGAGAAAACATCCTAAAACCCTACAGTTGAGATGGCTTACTGGTAAATTGCATTGGTTATGGTGTGCAGGGTCCTGGGTTCAAGGGCTGTTTACTTTGTTGCCAGGCAGAACAAGGAATGTTGGATACAGAGTGGTTATGACAGCATTGAGTGTGTTTGAGTGGGTTTGTGTGATGATAAGTGGTGCTAATGTATGGCTAAAGGAATAGGCACTTACATCGTGTAGGCTTCACTTACCAGTGCACAAATCTGCTTAGCATTTACATTTAAGCAATGCTTAAACCTGCTAAGCATAGTTCAGCCTTGGTAACCAGTGAACACATTCTAGGCTGATAAAATAGCAGGGTAGTGACATATTTAATAAGTGTATTTAATTCCCTGTACATAACATGCTTCTATGTGCTGTCATTACAGTAGCAAGGGGTGTGAGTATATTGTATGGGACACCTGAGTATACATGGGTAGTACCACAATCTTTTCTCTTTGTATTTGTTGCCTATATGGGTAGTATCCCAGGTTATATGCAGTCACACTTGCATGTTACACCAGCTACAGTGCACTGGTTGACAAAGATAGTTCAACACATATTGTATCATTACATTAGTAGTTTTAACAGTGCTTTTCCAAGTAAGAGTAGATTGCAGATTGTAGTACTGGAACCATACACTCCTGCATGCAAAGCTGGACTCTGAGTACTGACTATCTTGTTCTTGGTGTTTGAGCTGTATGTTTTTATGTATCTCCTATTGGATATTGATCTGATATGTTGATATTAACTGTAGACTACTATGTTTTTTGGACATGTCATCGAGGACTGCTGTCATATAGTAATGGCATACCTTTCAGTTTAAGACGTGTATCTTTCAAAACATTCATCCTAATGCATAACCTGTTGTCTATCTACTTTCTGTCTGTCCTCTGTACAGATGTGCAGATGTCAGGTATTGTTATGGCCATACCACTGTGTAGGTGCCTGCATTGTATTGTGCTGTGGACCTGGACAGTGCTGCAAGTTATGACATATTTGACATTCCTCAATGTGGGCCTTGTCCCTTTTCCTTGCCTGTGGTGGTGGCCTACAGATTCACATACAGTAGGTGGCAATACATCACAGGACAGGACATGTGGGGACAGCCAACCAACATGGGGGACATATCCCCAGATTTGTGAACAGATTCTGTGTCATCAGTGCTGTTATACACATGCTGGATTGATAGATTGACAAGGTTCATGTGGACATGTATTTAGTGTGTGACATCACGACTCACAGTGATATGTCTCTAACATACCTCTACCCAGGCACACTGTCCACAGACTGGACACATGTCTGCCTGTTATGTTTTGTCTTTTCCCCAGACAGTTGGTGTCCTTGGTAAATCAGTCGTGGACTCTGGGGAATGCAGTCAGTAAATACACACATCTATTGGTATTACCAATGTCATATTCTTCATAAAGGATGTTGCAACTGTCTCAATGTATGATAGCAGTATGTCCAATCTACCCCTGTGTTTGTGCCTCTGTTCCCACCTAGTGATATAGGGGTTGATGCCTAGCTTAGTGAGTGGGGAATGTTATCAAAGAATTTGGCCAGATCAAGGTGGGCTGGATGTGTCACCTTGCCTTCATTCATAGCTCAGGTGACTGACGCCAAGAAGTTGACCAGGTTGAATGAGCAGGTATGACCTACCCTTCACAAAAGTAAACTGTGTAGGATTCTGAGTCTGAAGATTCCCATATCCCTGTTTATTAGGTGCATGATGATGCATTCCATAGC